>NC_057795.1:184146133-184358276 GCF_018294505.1 Triticum aestivum | reverse complement strand
GTGTTGTTGCTATTGTTGTTGTTGTTGTTGTTGCTGCTGCTGCTGCTGCTGTTGTTGCTGCTGCTGTTGTTGCTGTTGTTGTTGCTGCTGGTGTTGCTGCTGCTGGTGGTGTTGTTCCTGCTGTTGCTGCTGCAATTTGGTTTCTAAGCACTTATGCCTCTTGCAATAAATATCTTCTTTATTTTGTGTGTTCATGCAAACATGCACTCCACAAAAGTTGACATGCTCATAAGAGATATTTTCATCATAACTACTGCAATCATCATTAGTATTATGGATATTCAAAGAATTCGTACTAACAACATTGCAATCATGCTCATCATTCAAAGATTTAGTGCCAAACAATTTAATGCATTTTTCTTCTAACACTTTGGCACAATTTTCCTTTCCATCATACTCACGAAAGATATTAAAAAGACGAAGTATATGAGACAAACTCAATTCCATTTTTTTAGTTTCTTTTATAAACTAAACTAGTGATAAAACAAGAAACAAAAAGATTCGATTGCAAGATCTAAGGATATACCTTCAAGCGCTAACCTCCCCGGCAACGGCGCTAGAAAAGAGCTTGATGTCTACTACGCAACCTTCTTCTTGTAGACGTTGTTGGGCCTGCAAGTGCACAGGTTTGCAGGACAGTAGCAAATTTCCCTCAAGTGGATGACCTAAGGTTTATCAATCCGTAGGAGGCGAAGGATGAAGATGGTCTCTCTCAAACAACCCTGCAACCAAATAACAAAAAGTCTCTTGTGTCCCCAACACACCCAATACAATGGTAAATTGTATAGGTGCACTAGTTCGGCGAAGAGATGGTGATACAAGTGCAAAATAGATAGTAGATATAGGTTTTTGTAATCTGAAAATATAAAAACAGCAAGGTAACTAATGATAAAAGTGAGCATAAAAGGTATTGCAATGATAGGAAACAAGGCCTAGGGTTCATACTTTCACTAGTGCAAGTTCTCTCAACAATAATAACATAGATAGATCATATAACAAGCCCTCAACATGCAACAAAGAGTCACTCCAAAGCCACTAATAGCGGAGAACAAACATAGAGATTATGGTAGGGTATAAAACCACCTCAAAGTTATTCTTTCGGACCAATCTATAAAAGAGTTCGTACTAGAATAACACCTTAAGACACAAATCAACCAAAACCCTAATGTCACCTAGATACTCCGTTGTCACCTCAAGTATCCGTGGACATGATTATACAATATGCATCACACAATCTCAGATTCATCCAACCAACACAAAGTACTTCAAAGAGTGCCCCAAAATTTCTATCGGAGAGTCAAGAACGTGTGCCAACCCCTATGCATAGGTTCCCAATGTCACGAAACCCGCAAGTTGATCACCAAAACATACATCAAGTGGCACATGATATCCCATTGTCACCACAGATAATCACGGCAAGACATACATCAAGTGTTCTCATAAAATACTCAATCCGATAAGACAACTTCAAAGGGGAAACACAATTCATCATAAGAGAGTAGAGGGGGAGAAACATCATAAGATCCAACTACAATAGCAAAGCTCGGGATACATCAAGATCGTGCCATAGAGGAACACGAGAGAGAACACGGGAGAGAGAGATCAAACACATAGCTACTGGTACATACCCTCAGCCCCGAGGGTGAACTACTCCCTCCTCGTCATGGATAGCGCTGGGATGATGAAGATGGCCACCGGTGATGGGATCCCCCTCCGGCAGGGTGCCGGAACGGGCTCCCAAGAGGTTTTTGGTGGCTACAGAGACTTGCGGCGGCGGAACTCCCGATCTATCTTCTGTTCTGGAAGTTTTAGGGTACAAGAGTATATATGGGTGCAGGGGGTACGTCGGAGGAGCTACGGGGGCCCCACGAGGCAGGGGGCGCGCCCGAGGGGGGGGGGCGTGTGGGCAGCCCGTATCTCCCCTAACGTGCACTCCAAGTTCCCTGGGTTGCTTTCCTTCCAAAAATAACTTCTCCAGTTGATTTCGTTCCGTTTTGACTCCGTCTGATATTCCTTTTCCTCGAAACACTGAAATAGGTATAAAACAACAAATCTGGGCTAGGCCTCCGGTTAATATGTTAGTCCCAAAAATAATATAAAAGTGGATAATAAAGCGCAATATTACCCAAAACAGTAGATAAAGTAGCATGGAGCAATCAAAAATTATAGATACGTTGGAGACATATCATTGTACTCCTCACAAATGCATCCAGAGGTGAGGTGTGTGGCCATACTCCTGCCTAAGCTCCAGGTTGGTGCATCAAAGGTAAACTTGATAGGCACGGTAGTCGGTACAAAGGTCCTCCCAGGGATACAAACTTCAATCGTCCAACGTTTCTCCTCTAGCAAAGTCCCAGTGAAGGTCCCGGTGAAAGTGGGCAGAGCGATGCTCAGATACTTCACGACTTCCTTCAGGTGGCGTCCGAAGGGCATGGCCTCTTTGGGCTGAGCAAACTTGGTCATGGGGTTCGACATCTATATTATTGAAATAGAGAAGGGTTAGAAATGAATAGAGGAGAGCATAAGACCAATGAATATATATATATATATGGAGATTATAAAATAAGGTTTTTTCATCCTATGGCCTTTCCATTCCTAGTGGTCGCGTCCTACAGTCAGCATGTGCTCTAATACCATCTTGTAGCGACCCGATCCCAATGGATCGAAGTCTCTGTGCTTAAGTGTCATCCCTGGATCGGTATGCTGGCACACACAGTACTCGAGGAATTATAATAGAGTTCAATCACACTTTATTACATCAAGGTCCTTAAAAAGAGTATTTATTACAATAATATGGTTGAAGGCCATCTAAAAAAATAACTATGAAAGCTTCGAAGGTAAATGAGTCCATCAACTCCACGACAAAGTGAGTGCAGAACAACGACCTATCGCACCTTACTCTTCGTCTGAAAGATCTGCAACATGAGACCGTTGCAGCCACAAAGGATCAATACATTGAGTGTATTGGCAAGTCACACCCAAAGTATGACAACAGACCTATCATCTACATGCAAGGATATAACAAGTGGAAATCTCTAAGGTTTATTTTTCATAAAGCCAATTTTCTCTTACTTCTACTCACTAGCCAAATTTTATTTCTTTCATTTTTATTAACATATTGTTAAATTGGACCGCCTCCAATTTAACCCACCTATGAGAGCCTCGGAGGATCATCGGTTCCCAAATTGTTATTTCCATGAGAGCCCTCGGGGGTCATGGTTTAAATAAACCCACATCAGAATAATTATTTGGGATGAGAAGATCTTCCAGAGGTTTCAAGTCCAGTTGCTCAAAGTTGTCCAGAACCGGGGGCACGACTATTCATGAATAGTTTGTACACTCTACAAAGGTTTGCGCACTTTTCCCCACAAGAATTGATCCCTCCCTTCAAGTCCTCACACTTCCTGGTGTTTGAGAATGGGATGAACTAAACATGGTCTTCCGAAGAGTTCCTCTGGGCCACTGCCGGCGCCCATCTAACCCTACCATTCTTCTACATCTCGTAGCACCATCCGGCCATAGTCGCAACTAGGGTTAACCAAGCCAGGGCCCATAATGGCTTGTGGCTGCGCACGAAAGCTTCTTGATATGAAACATGTCCAATCTTTTTGAACCTGGGCGGCATTCCCCACCTTTTCCTGAGTAATGCAGAGCCTCCCAGAGGATACATACTTGTCGACTGGTCCCGACAAACCTTTCCGCCCAAATGTTTGATTAATTGGTATCGCAGAGCCTCCGAGGAAATACAATACATGTAAGTTGTTAATGTAGTCATTGCTTAAGTTCTCTCGCAACTTTCATGAATCACACGACACCCAATCCACGTCTACCATAGCATGGCTAAGCAATAACTACACTATAATGATTCCCAATGTGGCGGCAAGGAATATGAGGCTAAACATATGGCTATCCTACCTGGGTGTCGGCGTTCTGGGAACGGGGGTCCCCAGACTTGCCTGCCCGTGGCCCGCGGCGTGGCTCCACCAGTGGCCCAGTGCGACCCATCTTCATCAACCAACACTCAAGACCCTCGTGATGGGCCAAGCCTCGCAGGGCGGACGACACAAGGCCTCCTCAGGAGCGTCCTCACCAGGCTGGCTCGCGAGGGAGGCGGAGAGTTCAAGGCAAAGGGTACCTCGTGAGGTTCCCATGACCCAAGCCATGACGACCAAGGCCAGGCAGGCGCCAGCCCGTGCAGTGTCCTTGTTTCCCCTTTGGTGCTAAGGGGGCAAGCGCAGGCGCGGAGTATCGAGGCATCAGGCAAAGGTTTCCATATCGGTGCAACAAGACCAAGGTCAGCAGGACGGCAGGACGGAGGTCGTCGTGGAGCCCGAGGCGGCATCACCACCAGCGCCTTTGACAGACGAAGACCACCTTTAGTCAGGATAGCTTGTACTAGCTGTCCCCTTTCAAAATGGCCGTTGTTGGATCCCTTCCTGCTCAATATTTGGGAAGAGGACCAGGGCCTCTATAAATAGGGCTAGCCACCACCATAGAAGGGACGGATTGATCCCGCCCGAGCAAACCACCAAACACAAGAGCACCTCTCCTCGCGAGGGTATTCTTCCCTTGTACTATTCATCATCAGCCCAAGAGGCAATCCACCACCACACACAGGAGTATGGTATTACACCACAACAGTGGCCAGAACCTGTATAAATCTTGTGTCTCTTGTGTTGTTCATCGAGCTAGCTTAGAGATTGCGGTGAGGCTGAGGGCGTGTTTCGGTAGGGGGAAATCTTCTTGCGCACCCCAGTGTTCGAACCTTAAGGGTTTTGCCGGAACCCAATATCCGACATTTGGCGCGCCAAGTAGGGGTGCGCCAAAATCTCCTCTCCATTGATCCGCATCCCATCGCTTCATCGCGTCCATGTCCAGCGACCCGATGACCGGCGCCGACCGCTGGGCCGCCTGGCCGGCTCGGGCCACGCCGCCTACCCAAGAAGACCTCAACCCCGTGCCCCAGGCGAATCTTGTCGTCATCACCACCAAGATTCCACAAGGGGCGGGGGCAGTCTTGAAGCGGCGCGATGCGCTGCCTCAGGAACTCCTTGATGAGCATGGCCCCCGTTAGCTTCACGCTCTTCAGCTCCTTATCCATCCCCTTCACCAACGGCGTCAGGGAAGGGTCGATGATCTTCTTAGAACGCCACCACTTCTCGGAGATGGGGAATGCGGTCAGCAGCTTCAGCGAGCTCTGGGAGCACTTGGCATCCATCAGAACCCACCTCTTCACGGCATCCTCCACCTTCTTCCCGGCGCGTGAGATTGTGTTACCACCCCGCGCCGCAACGAAGCCGATGCACCCAACCGGATTGTCGCCGGTCTTGCGAAGGAAGAAGAAATGGCGGAACAGGGCAACAGAAGGCAAAACCCCCACGAATGCCTCACAATAGAAGGCAAAAAGGGACAGAAGGAGGATGGAGTTGGCATGGATGTGGAGCGCGTGAAGACCATAGTGGTGAAGGACGGCAAAGAAGAAGCAGGAGAATGGAGGTACCAACCCCGAGTAGACGTTGTGCATGAAGAAGGGGAAGAAGGTGCTGCCCGTGGGCTCAGGCGCAGTGGTGGCGACCCGGAGCAGCGCTATCTTCTTCCACTCATTGTCGTCACTCACCATAAAGAGGAGCGTGGTCTGGAGCTTCTCCTGGTCACGCAGGGCGCCAGCAGCCCTAGCTCGTACCAGGCGAGGCCGACAGCCGGGGCAGGAGCCATGGTCTTCTCGGAGGCCATCGAGCAGAAGATTTGGGGGGAAATCGGCAGATCTGGTGAGTTCTTCCGCTGCAGTGAGAAAGGGATCTAGAGCAAGACGAAGAAGGAGAAATGAAAGCCTGGCGGCAGGCGACACCCCTTTTGACAGACGAAAGCAGTTACCGAGGCAGCATGGGGAAACGGAGTCGCCCACATCCAATCAATCGCCATGCGTCATCAAGGCCGCAGGCGGTTAGGGCCCGCGGCGCTTGATAACCCGCAAGTATACAGGATAGCTGTAGCCTCTTTCGATAAGTAAGAGTGTCGAACCCAACGAGGAGCTAAAGGTAGAACAAATACTCTCTCAAGTCCTATCGGCCACTGATACGACTCTACGCATGCTTGACGTTCGCTTTACCTAGAACAAGTATGAAACTAGAAGTACTTTGTAGGAGTTGTTGGATAGGTTTCCAAGATAATAAAGAGCACGTAAATATAAACTAGGGGTTGTTTAGATAAAGAAGCAATAAAGTAAATATAGTGAGTGTGGAAAACTGGTGGTAGGAGTTGTGAAATTGTCCCTAAGAAATTGACTACATTACTAGACCGATAATCACTATTGCAATTCCATTTGAGGGAGAGGCATAAGCTAACATACTTTCTCTTCTTGGATCATATGCACTTATGATTGGAACTCTAGCAAGCATCCGCAACTACTAAAGATCATTAAGGTAAAACCCAACCATAGCATTAACATAAGGAACTATAGCGAGTTCATCTCCATAAGCATAATTCATATTGGCATCTTGGCCATAAGCATAGCAAGCATCATCAAAAAGGGATATTTCAAGAGAATCAATGGGATCATAGTAATCATCATAGCAATCATCCTTCGGTAAGCACGAAGGGGACTTAAACAATGTATGAGTTCAAGAGTTACTCTCATTAGAAGGTGGGCACGGGTGATCAATCCTCTCTTCCTCCTTTTGTTATTCGCTCTCCTCATCATCTTTTTCATCTAGTGAGCTCACAGTTTCATCAATTTCTTCTTCCATAGCTTCCTGCAAAATTTTAGTCTCTTCTTGGACAACGGAGACTTTCTCAATAAATGCATCAATATTGTAATTGTATTCATAATTGTCATAGCAATATTTCAATATAGCAAAATTTTCAGGCCTATAAACATCATCATCAAAAGCTTCATACTTTTCAAACAAAGATTCAACTTCATAAGCAGCCTTAAAAGCAACAAATTCTTCAATTCGTTCAACATCATAGTAATCATATATACCATTAGCATAAGAAGCTAAGGTTTCATTATCATTAAATTTGCATGAAAAGGGAAGGTGTGGAGCCTTAATCCTAGAGCAACAAGTAATATCATATCTCAAGCATAGATCCCGAGCATACCGACGCAACATATTAATTTGATCCCATAATAGTTTCCCTTTTTGTTTCAAGCGATAATACCTAAAGTATTCATGTTGACCCAACGTTATTCCCATAACATAGTTGAATGGGGTTTTCTCAGGATTATTAAAGTAGTACATAATATCTATCACGTAACGAGCATCGAGGGTTTTAGGAGGTTCCCCATCTCCATGAGTAGCAAGTACACCTAATTTTTTTGGTATTTCGTGTTCCATATCCATAACTAAAGATAGAGAACAACTTAGAACAGCAAAAAAAATTACTTAGTGATAAAGCAAACAAGCACACACGAGAATAATCACCCCACGCTATGACTCCCCGGCAACGGCGCCAGAAAAAGGTCTTGATAACCCGCAAGTATATGGGATAGTTGTAGCCTCTATCGATAAGTAAGAGTGTCGAACCCAACGAGGAGCTAAAGGTAGAACAAATACTCTCTCATGTCCTATCGGCCACTGATACGACTCTACGCATGCTTGACGTTCGCTTTACCTAGAACAAGTATGAAACTAGAAGTACTTTGTAGGAGTTGTTGGATAGGTTTGCAAGATAATATAGAGCACGTAAATATAAACTAGGGGCTGTTTAGATAAAGAAGCAATAAAGTAAATATAGCGAGTGTGGAAAAGTGGTGGTAGGAGTTGTGAAATTGTCCCTAAGCAATTGACTACATTACTAGACCGGTAATCACTATTGCAATTCTATTTGAGGGAGAGGCATAAGCTAACATACTTTCTCTTCTTGGATCATATGCACTTATGATTGGAACTCTAGCAAGCATCCGCAACTATTAAAGGCCATTCAGGTAAAACCCAACCATAGCATTAAAGTATCAAGTCGCCTTTATCCCATACGCAAACAACCTACTTACTCGGGTCTGTGCTTCTGTCACTCACGCCACCCACCATAAGCAAATCATGAACATATTGCAAACCCTACAGCAGGAATCCCTCACGCTTGCGCGACACGGAGGGCACAATAGGACAGCACCAATAATAAAACATGCAACTCAAACCAATCATAGCAATTCATCAATCACCGATAGGACAACGGAAATCTACTCAGACATCATAGGATGGCAACACATCATTGGATAATAATATGAAGCATAAAGCACCATGTTCAAGTAGAGGGTACAACGGGTTGCGGGAGAGTGGACCGCTGAATATAGATGGGGGAAGGTGATGGAGACGTTGGTGAAGATGATGGAGGTGTTGGTGAAGATTGTGGCGATGATGATGGCCCTCGGCAGCAATCCGGCGCCACTGGAAGCAAGGGGGAGAGAGCCCCCCTTCTTCTTCTTCTTCTTCCTTGACCTTCTCCCTAGATGGGAGAAGGGTTTCCCCTCTGGTCCTTGGCTCCCATGGCTTGGGAGGGGCGAGAGCCCCTCCGAGATTGGATCTATCTCTCTGTTTCTCTCTGTTTATGCGTTCCCAGATTCTGCTCCTTCACCGTTTCTTTTATATCCGGAGATCCGTAACTCCGATTGGGGTGAATCTTTCGCCCAGATTTTTCTCATAAAATTAGCTTTCTTGCGGCAAAAGAAGGGCATCAACCGCCTTACGGGTGGCCCACGAGAGTGCCAGGCACGCCCAGGGGGGAGGGCACGCCCCCTGTCTCGTGGCCACCTCGGGCACCATTTCACGTTGATTCTTCCTCCAGAAAATCCCAAATATTCCAAAATAATTCTCCGTCCGTTTTTATCTCATTTGGACTCTGTTTGATATGGGGTTTCTGCGAAACATAAAACATGCAACAGACAGGAACTGGCACTGGGCACTGGATCAATATGTTAGTCCCAAAAAATAGTATAAAATGTTGCCAAAAGTATATGAAAGTTGTAGAATATTGGCATGGAACAATCAAAAATTATAGATACAACGGAGACATATCAGCATCCCCAAGCTTAATTCCTGCTCATCCTCGAGTAGGTAAATGATAAAAAAGATAATTTTTGATGTGGAATGCTACCTAGCATAATCTTGATCATGTAATCTAATCATGGCATGAATATTAAGACACGAGTGATTCAAAGCAATAGTCTATCATTTGACATAAAAACAATAATACTTAGGGCATCCCAACAAACAATCATGTCTTTCAAAATATCAACGCTTCAGAAAGTTATCCCTACAAAATCATATAGTCTGGTATGCTCCCTTTTCTTAACAAAAGGTACCCCTCATGCCTATCCCGGTGTCAGCCAAGCAATTGTTTCATACTTTAGTATTCTCAAACTTTTTCAACCTTCACACAATACATGAGCGTGAGCCATGGATATAGCACTATGGATGGAATAGAATATGATGGTGGAGGTTATGTGGAGAAGACAAAAAGGGAGAAAGTCTCACATCGACGCGGCTAATCAACAGGCTATGGAGATACCCATCAATTGATGTCAATGCAAGGAGTTGGGATTGCCATGCAACGGATGCACAGAGCTATAAGTGTATGAAAGCTCAACAAAAGAAACTGAGTGGGTGTGCATCCAACTTGCTTGCTCATGAAGACCTAGGGCATTTTGAGGAAGCCCATCGTTGGAATATACAAGCCAAGTTCTATAATGAAAAATTCCCACTAGTATATGAAAGTGACAACATAAGAGACTTTCTATATGAAGAACATGGTGCTACTTTGAAGCACAAGTGTGGTAAAAAGGATAGTAACATTGCCCCTTTTCTTTTTCTTTTTTTTCTTTTTTTTCTTTTTCTTCTTTTTTTGGGTGGGCTTCTTTGGCCCCCTTTTTTTATTTAGGCTTCTTTGGCCTTTCCTTTTTTTTCTTTTTTTTCATGGGGCAATGTTCTATCATGATGATCATCACACTTTTATTTACTTACAACTCAATATTACAACTCGATACTAGAACAAAGATATGACTCTATATGAATGCTTCCGGCGGTGTACCGGGATGTGCAATGATCTAGCATAGCAATGACATCAAAAAACGGACAAGCCATGAAAACATCATGCTAGCTATCTTACGATCGTGCAGAGCAATATGACAATGAATGCTCAAGTCATGTATATGATGACGATGGAAGTTGCATGGCAATATATCTCGGAATGGCTATGGAAATGCCATGATAGGTAGGTATGGTGGTTGTTATGAGGAAGATATAAGGAGGCTTATGTGTGATAGAGCGTATCATATCACGGGGTTTGGATGCACCGGCGAAGTTTGCACCAACTCTCGAGGTGAGAAAGGGCAATGCACGGTACCGAAGAGGCTAGCAATGATGGAAGGGTGAAAGTGTGTATAATCCATGGAATCAACATTAGTCATAAAGAACTCACATACTTATTGCAAAAATTTATTAGCCCTTGAAAAAAAGTACTACGCGCATGCTCCTAGGGGGGAGATTAGTAGGAGTTAAACATCGCACGCCCCCGACCTTCACGCAAAGATAAACAATCAAAATACAATGCGCGCCAATTTGGTTACATAGATAATAGACCATACGTGCATGCTTCGAGAATCACAAACCTTAATACCAACATCCTTACTAAACACAATCATCTACTAGTACCTCCCACATATTATCATCTATTGCAAAACTATTGCAAAGAATCAAACTTATCATATTCAGTGATCCACAAGTTTATGTAGGATTTTATGACTAACCATGTAAATGACCAATTCCTGTCATCTCTCTAAATAGTTATAAGCGAAGTAAGAGAGTTTAATTCTTTCTACAAAATATATGCCCATGCTCTAACAAATATAAGTGAAGCAAAATAGCATTCTACAAATGGCGGTTTTCTATGTGAAGAGAAACAGGCAATCCAAACTTCAAATGATATAAGTGAAGCACATGAAGCATTCTATAAAGCCATACTCAAAAGATATAAGTGAAGTACAAATGAGCATTCTATAAATCAACAAAGGACTATCTCATACCAGCATGGTTCATAAAATAAAAATGAAAACTAAATGCAAAAGACGCTCCAAGACTTGCACATATCGCATGAACGAAACGAATACGAAAACATACCGATACTTGTTGAAGAAAGAGGGGATGCCTTCCGGGGCATCCCCAAGCTTAGACGCTTGAGTCTCCTTGAATATTTACTTGGGGTGCCTCGGGCATCCCCAAGCTTGAGCCCTTGCCTCTCTTCCTTTTTCTCATATCGAGACCTCCTCGATCAAACACTTCATCCACACAAAACTTCAACAGAAAACTCGGTAAGATCCGTTAGTATAATAAAGCAAATCACCACTCTAAGTACTGTTGAAAACTAATTCATATTTTGTTTTTGCATTGTCTCTACTGTAATATAATTTTTCCATGGCTTAATCCACTAATATAAATTGATAGATTCATCAAAACAAGCAAACTATGCATCAAAAACAGAATCTGTCAAAAATAGAACAGTCTGTAGCAATCTGAACAATCACAATACTTCTGTACCCAAAAAATTCTACCAAAATTAGGAAAAATAAAAAAGTTGTGTAGCAAGACAGTGCAAAAAGAATCATAACCAATTGACGTTCCAGTTAAAAATTTAAAATCGCGCACTACAGCCAAAGTTTCTGTCCTGCACCATACAAACCAACAAGCATTGTAAACATCCTAAAGGCAAACCTTGGCACATTATTTTTATAATATAATGGAATTGTACAAGGGGATAATTATTTTTGATGAAAAGTTTCTGCAATCAAGATTCACAAAGTTTCCGTGAGCATGAACAAAGTTCAAGGAGCTCTCCCATTTCAACAATGCTTGTCTCTCTCACTTTCACTTTCCTTTTTGAAAAGTTTCTAGGTTCCCCTCTTTATTTTTTTGTTTTTAAAATATATGAAAGCACTCAACAGAAATAAATGACTCTCTACAACTTTCGGGTTGTCTCCTTGGTAGCGCTTTCTTTAAAGCCATTAAGCTAGGCATTTATTGCTCAAGTAGTGAATCCACCCGGATCCCAAGGTATATCAAAGCCAATTTTAATTAACAATGATTTGTAATTTAGTAGTGAGCACAAAGTAACATATATCATGCAACAACGAAGTCTAACTCTCTTCCTATGCATCGGCATGTCATAAAAGAACAATTCATGCACACATAATAAAGGCCAAGGCATAGTATAAATAGTTTCTTGCAATTCTATCGTGTTGGAAACATAAAGAGGCGGAGATGTAGTTCCTCTCTCATAATAATTGCAAGTAGGAGCAGCAAGCACATGCATATTATATTCATCAAAATCATCATGTGTAACGGTAAAAGGCAACCCATCAATATAATCCTTAATAAGTGCAAGCTTCTTCGATATAGTGTAGTCGGGAGAATTCAAAAAGATAATAGGACTATCATGCATGGGTGCAATAGCAACAATTTCATGTTTAACATAAGGAACTATAGCAAGTTCATCTCCATAAGCATAATTCATATTGGCATCTTGGCCACAAGCATAGCAAGCATCATCAAAAAGGGATATTTCAAGAGAATCAACGGGATCATAGCAATTATCATAGCAATCATCCTTCGGTAAGCACGGAGGGGACTTAAATAATGTATGAGTTGGAGGATTACTCTCATTAGAAGGTGGGCACGGGTAGCTAATCCTCTCTTCCTCCTTTTGTTCTTCGCTCTCCTCATCATCTTTTTCATCCAATGAGCTCACAGTTTCATCAATTTCTTCTTTCGTAGCTTCCTGCAAAATATTAGTCTCTTCTTGGACAGCGGAGACTTTCTTAATAAATGCATTAATGTAGTAATTTTATTCATAGTTTGCATAGCAATATCTAAGTATAGCAAGATTTTCAGGCCTATAAACATCATCATCTAAAGCTTCATACTTTTCAAACAAAGCTTCAATTTCATAAGCAGCCTTAAAAGCAACAAATTCTTCTATTTGTTCCACATCATAGTAATCATATATACCATTAGCATAAGAAGCTAAGGTTTCATTAACATTAAATTTGCATGAAAAGGGGAGGTGTGGAGCATTCATCCTAGAGCAACAAGTATAATCATATTCCGAGCATAGTTGTCTAGCATACCACTTCAACATATTAATTTGATCCCATAATAGTTTCCCCTTTTGTGTCGAGCGATAATCCCTAAAGTATTCATGTTGGTCCAACGTTACTCCCATTATAAAGTTGAATGGGGTTTTCTCGGGATTATCAAAGTAGTACAAATTTTTTTCTCATGATGGAAATCAAGGGTAGTAATGGATCCACCCGGATCCCAAGGTATATCAAAGCTAATTTTAATTAACAATGATTTGTAATTTAGTAGTGAGCACAAAGTAAGATATATCATGCAGCAACGAAGTCTAACTCTCTTCCTATGCATCGGCATGTCATAAAAGAACAATTCATGCACACCAAGTAAAGGCCAATGCATAGTATAAGTAGTTTCTTGCAATTTTATCATATTGGAAACACAGAGAGGTGGAGATATAGTTCCTCTCTTATAATAATTGCAAGTAGGAGCAGAAAGCACATGCATATTATATCTATCCAAATCATCATGTGTAGTAGTAAAAGGCAACCCATCAATATAATCCTTAATAAGCACAAACTTCTCCGATATAGTGTAGTTTGGAGAATTCAAAAAGATAATAGGACTATCATGTGTGGGTGCAATAGCAACAATTTCATGTTTAACGTAAGGAACTATAGTGAGTTCATCTCCATAAGCATAATTCATATTGGCATCTTGGCCATAAGCATAGCAAGCATCATCAAAAAGGGATATTTCAAGAGAATCAATGGGATCATAGTAATCATCATAGCAATCATCCTTCGGTAAGCACGAAGGGGACTTAAACAATGTATGAGTTCAAGAGTTACTCTCATTAGAAGGTGGGCACGGGTGATCAACCCGCTCTTCCTCCTTTTGTTATTCGCTCTCCTCATCATCTTTTTCATCTAGTGAGCTCACAGTTTCATCAATTTCTTCTTCCATAGCTTCCTGCAAAATTTTAGTCTCTTCTTGGACAACGGAGACTTTCTCAATAAATGCATCAATATTGTAATTGTATTCATAATTGTCATAGCAATATTTCAATATAGCAAAATTTTCAGGCCTATAAACATCATCATCAAAAGCTTCATACTTTTCAAACAAAGATTCAACTTCATAAGCAGCCTTAAAAGCAACAAATTCTTCAATTCGTTCAACATCATAGTAATCATATATACCATTAGCATAAGAAGCTAAGGTTTCATTATCATTAAATTTGCATGAAAAGGGAAGGTGTGGAGCCTTCATCCTAGAGCAACAAGTAATATCATATCTCAAGCATAGATCCCGAGCATACCGACGCAACATATTAATTTGATCCCATAATAGTTTCCCTTTTTGTGTCAAGCGATAATACCTAAAGTATTCATGTTGACCCAACGTTATTCCCATAACATAGTTGAATGGGGTTTTCTCAGGATTATTAAAGTAGTACATAATATCTATCACGTAACGAGCATCGAGGGTTTTAGGAGGTTCCCCATCTCCATGAGTAGCAAGTACACCTAATTTTTTTGGTATTTCGTGTTCCATATCCATAACTAAAGATAGAGAACAACTTAGAACAGCAAATAAAAATTACTTAGTGATAAAGCAAACAAGCACACACGAGAATAATCACCCCACGCTATGACTCCCCGGCAACGGCGCCAGAAAAACGTCTTGATAACCCGCAAGTATACGGGATAGTTGTAGCCTCTATCGATAAGTAAGAGTGTCAAACCCAACGAGGAGCTAAAGGTAGAACAAATACTCTCTCAAGTCCTATCGGCCACTGATACGACTCTACGCATGCTTGACGTTCGCTTTACCTAGAACAAGTATGAAACTAGAAGTACTTTGTAGGAGTTGTTGGATAGGTTTGCAAGATAATATAGAGCACGTAAATATAAACTAGGGGCTGTTTAGATAAAGAAGCAATAAAGTAAATATAGCGAGTGTGGAAAAGTGGTGGTAGGAGTTGTGAAATTGTCCCTAAGCTATTGACTACATTACTAGACCGGTAATCACTATTGCAATTCTATTTGAGGGAGAGGCATAAGCTAACATACTTTCTCTTCTTGGATCATATGCACTTATGATTGGAACTCTAGCAAGCATCCGCAACTATTAAAGGCCATTCAGGTAAAACCCAACCATAGCATTAAAGTATCAAGTCGCCTTTATCCCATACGCAAACAACCTACTTACTCGGGTCTGTGCTTCTGTCACTCACGCCACCCACCATAAGCAAATCATGAACACATTGCAAACCCTACAGCAGGAATCCCTCATGCTTGCGCGACACGGAGGGCACAATAGGACAGCACCAATAATAAAACATGCAACTCAAACCAATCATAGCAATTCATCAATCACCGATAGGACAACGGAAATCTACTCAGACATCATAGGATGGCAACACATCATTGGATAATAATATGAAGCATAAAGCACCATGTTCAAGTAGAGGGTACAACGGGTTGCGGGAGAGTGGACCGCTGAATATAGATGGGGGAAGGTGATGGAGACGTTGGTGAAGATGATGGAGGTGTTGGTGAAGATTGTGGCGATGATGATGGCCCTCGGCAGCAATCCGGCGCCACCGGAAGCAAGGGGGAGAGAGCCCCCCTTCTTCTTCTTCTTCTTCCTTGACCTTCTCCCTAGATGGGAGAAGGGTTTCCCCTCTGGTCCTTGGCTCCCATGGCTTGGGAGGGGCGAGAGCCCCTCCGAGATTGGATCTATCTCTCTGTTTCTCTCTGTTTATGCGTTCCCAGATTCTGCTCCTTCACCGTTTCTTTTATATCCGGAGATCCGTAACTCCGATTGGGGTGAATCTTTCGCCCAGATTTTTCTCATAAAATTAGCTTTCTTGCGGCAAAAGAAGGGCATCAACCGCCTTACGGGTGGCCCACGAGAGTGCCAGGCACGCCCAGGGGGGAGGGCACGCCCCCTGTCTCGTGGCCACCTCGGGCACCATTTCATGTTGATTCTTCCTCCAGAAAATCCCAAATATTCCAAAATAATTCTCCGTCCATTTTTATCTCATTTGGACTCTGTTTGATATGGGGTTTCTGCGAAACATAAAACATGCAACAGACAGGAACTGGCACTGGGCACTGGATCAATATGTTAGTCCCAAAAAATAGTATAAAATGTTGCCAAAAGTATATGAAAGTTGTAGAATATTGGCATGGAACAATCAAAAATTATAGATACAACGGAGACGTATCAGCATCCCCAAGCTTAATTCCTGCTCATCCTCGAGTAGGTAAATGATAAAAAAGATAATTTTTGATGTGGAATGCTACCTAGCATAATCTTGATCATGTAATCTAATCATGGCATGAATATTAAGACACGAGTGATTCAAAGCAATAGTCTATCATTTGACATAAAAACAATAATACTTAGGGCATCCCAACAAACAATCATGTCTTTCAAAATATCAACGCTTCAGAAAGTTATCCCTACAAAATCATATAGTCTGGTATGCTCCCTTTTCTTAACAAAAGGTACCCCTCATGCCTATCCCGGTGTCAGCCAAGCAATTGTTTCATACTTTAGTATTCTCAAACTTTTTCAACCTTCACACAATACATGAGCGTGAGCCATGGATATAGCACTATGGATGGAATAGAATATGATGGTGGAGGTTATGTCGAGAAGACAAAAAGGGAGAAAGTCTCACATCGACGCGGCTAATCAACGGGCTATGGAGATACCCATCAATTGATGTCAATGCAAGGAGTTGGGATTGCCATGCAACGGATGCACAGAGCTATAAGTGTATGAAAGCTCAACAAAAGAAACTGAGTGGGTGTGCATCCAACTTGCTTGCTCATGAAGACCTAGGGCATTTTGAGGAAGCCCATCGTTGGAATATACAAGCCAAGTTCTATAATGAAAAATTCCCACTAGTATATGAAAGTGACAACATAAGAGACTTTCTATATGAAGAACATGGTGCTACTTTGAAGCACAAGTGTGGTAAAAAGGATAGTAACATTGCCCCTTTTCTTTTTCTTTTTTTTCTTTTTTTTCTTTTTCTTCTTTTTTTGGGTGGGCTTCTTTGGCCCCCTTTTTTTATTTAGGCTTCTTTGGCCTTTCCTTTGTTTTCTTTTTTTCATGGGGCAATGTTCTATCATGATGATCATCACACTTTTATTTACTTACAACTCAATATTACAACTCGATACTAGAACAAAGATATGACTCTATATGAATGCTTTCGGCGGTGTACCGGGATGTGCAATGATCTAGCATAGCAATGACATCAAAAAACGGACAAGCCATGAAAACATCATGCTAGCTATCTTACGATCGTGCAGAGCAATATGACAATGAATGCTCAAGTCATGTATATGATGACGATGGAAGTTGCATGGCAATATATCTCGGAATGGCTATGGAAATGCCATGATAGGTAGGTATGGTGGTTGTTATGAGGAAGATATAAGGAGGCTTATGTGTGATAGAGCGTATCATATCACGGGGTTTGGATGCACCGGCGAAGTTTGCACCAACTCTCGAGGTGAGAAAGGGCAATGCACGGTACCGAAGAGGCTAGCAATGATGGAAGGGTGAAAGTGTGTATAATCCATGGAATCAACATTAGTCATAAAGAACTCACATACTTATTGCAAAAATTTATTAGCCCTTGAAACAAAGTACTACGCGCATGCTCCTAGGGGGGAGATTAGTAGGAGTTAACCATCGCACGCCCCCGACCTTCACGCAAAGATAAACAATCAAAATACAATGCGCGCCAATTTGGTTACATAGATAATAGACCATACGTGCATGCTTCGAGAATCACAAACCTTAATACCAACATCCTTACTAAACACAATCATCTACTAGTACCTCCCACATATTATCATCTATCGCAAAACTATTGCAAAGAATCAAACTTATCATATTCAGTGATCCACAAGTTTATGTAGGATTTTATGACTAACCATGTAAATGACCAATTCCTGTCATCTCTCTAAATAGTTATAAGCGAAGTAAGAGAGTTTAATTCTTTCTACAAAATATATGCCCATGCTCTAACAAATATAAGTGAAGCAAAATAGCATTCTACAAATGGCGGTTTTCTATGTGAAGAGAAACAGGCAATCCAAACTTCAAATGATATAAGTGAAGCACATGAAGCATTCTATAAAGCCATACTCAAAAGATATAAGTGAAGTACAAATGAGCATTCTATAAATCAACAAAGGACTATCTCATACCAGCATGGTTCATAAAATAAAAATGAAAACTAAATGCAAAAGACGCTCCAAGACTTGCACATATCGCATGAACGAAACGAATACGAAAACATACCGATACTTGTTGAAGAAAGAGGGGATGCCTTCCGGGGCATCCCCAAGCTTAGACGCTTGAGTCTCCTTGAATATTTACTTGGGTTGCCTCGGGCATCCCCAAGCTTGAGCCCTTGCCTCTCTTCCTTTTTCTCATATCGAGACCTCCTCGATCAAACACTTCATCCACACAAAACTTCAACAGAAAACTCGGTAAGATCCGTTAGTATAATAAAGCAAATCACCACTCTAAGTACTGTTGAAAACCAATTCATATTTTGTTTTTGCATTGTCTCTACTGTAATATAATTTTTCCATGGCTTAATCCACTAGTATAAATTGATAGATTCATCAAAACAAGCAAACTATGCATCAAAAACAGAATCTGTCAAAAATAGAACAGTCTGTAGCAATCTGAACAATCACAATACTTCTGGTACCCAAACAATTCTACCAAAATTAGGAAAAATAAAAAAGTTGTCTAGCAAGACAGTTCAACAAGAATCAGAACCAATTGACGTTCCAGTTAAAAATTTAAAATCACGCACTACAGCCAAAGTTTCTGTCCTGCACCGTACAAACCAACAAGCATTGTAAACATCCTAATGGCAAACCTTGGCACATTATTTTTATAATACAATGGAATTGTACAAGGGGATAATTATTTTTGATGAAAAGTTTCTGCAATCAAGATTCACAAAGTTTCCGTGAGCATGAACAAAGTTCAAGGAGCTCTCCCATTTCAACAATGCTTGTCTCTCTCACTTTCACTTTCCTTTTTGAAAAGTTTCTAGGTTCCCCTCTTTATTTTTTTGTTTTTAAAATATATGAAAGCACTCAACAGAAATAAATGACTCTCTAAAACTTCCAGGTTGTCTCCTTGGTAGCGCTTTCTTTAAAGCCATTAAGCTAGGCATTTATTGCTCAAGTAGTGAATCCACCCGGATCCCAAGGTATATCAAAGCCAATTTTAATTAACAATGATTTGTAATTTAGTAGTGAGCACAAAGTAACATATATCATGCAACAACGAAGTCTAACTCTCTTCCTATGCATCGGCATGTCATAAAAGAACAATTCATGCACACATAATAAAGGCCAAGGCATAGTATAAATAGTTTCTTGCAATTCTATCGTGTTGGAAACATAAAGAGGCGGAGATGTAGTTCCTCTCTCATAATAATTGCAAGTAGGAGCAGCAAGCACATGCATATTATATTCATCAAAATCATCATGTGTAACGGTAAAGGGCAACCCATCAATATAATCCTTAATAAGTGCAAGCTTCTTCGATATAGTGTAGTCGGGAGAATTCAAAAAGATAATAGGACTATCATGCATGGGTGCAATAGCAACAATTTCATGTTTAACATAAGGAACTATAGCAAGTTCATCTCCATAAGCATAATTCATATTGGCATCTTGGCCACAAGCATAGCAAGCATCATCAAAAAGGGATATTTCAAGAGAATCAACGGGATCATAGCAATTATCATAGCAATCATCCTTCGGTAAGCACGGAGGGGACTTAAATAATGTATGAGTTGGAGGATTACTCTCATTAGAAGGTGGGCACGGGTAGCTAATCCTCTCTTCCTCCTTTTGTTCTTCGCTCTCCTCATCATCTTTTTCATCCAATGAGCTCACAGTTTCATCAATTTCTTCTTTCGTAGCTTCCTGCAAAATATTAGTCTCTTCTTGGACAGCGGAGACTTTCTTAATAAATGCATTAATGTAGTAATTTTATTCATAGTTTGCATAGCAATATCTAAGTATAGCAAGATTTTCAGGCCTATAAACATCATCATCTAAAGCTTCATACTTTTCAAACAAAGCTTCAATTTCATAAGCAGCCTTAAAAGCAACAAATTCTTCTATTTGTTCCACATCATAGTAATCATATATACCATTAGCATAAGAAGCTAAGGTTTCATTAACATTAAATTTGCATGAAAAGGGGAGGTGTGGAGCATTCATCCTAGAGCAACAAGTATAATCATATTCCGAGCATAGTTGTCTAGCATACCACTTCAACATATTAATTTGATCCCATAATAGTTTCCCTTTTTGTGTCGAGCGATAATCCCTAAAGTATTCATGTTGGTCCAACGTTACTCCCATTATAAAGTTGAATGGGGTTTTCTCGGGATTATCAAAGTAGTACAAATTTTTTTCTCATGATGGAAATCGAGGGTAGTAATGGATCCACCCAGATCCCAAGGTATATCAAAGCTAATTTTAATTAACAATGATTTGTAATTTAGTAGTGAGCACAAAGTAAGATATATCATGCAGCAACGAAGTCTAACTCTCTTCCTATGCATCGGCATGTCATAAAAGAACAATTCATGCACACCAAGTAAAGGCCAATGCATAGTATAAGTAGTTTCTTGCAATTTTATCATATTGGAAACACAGAGAGGTGGAGATATAGTTCCTCTCTTATAATAATTGCAAGTAGGAGCAGAAAGCACATGCATATTATATCTATCCAAATCATCATGTGTAGTAGTAAAAGGCAACCCATCAATATAATCCTTAATAAGCACAAACTTCTCTGATATAGTGTAGTTTGGAGAATTCAAAAAGATAATAGGACTATCATGTGTGGGTGCAATAGCAACAATTTCATGTTTAACGTAAGGAACTATAGTGAGTTCCTCTCCATAAGCATAATTCATATTGGCATCTTGGCCATAAGCATAGCAAGCATCATCAAAAAGGGATATTTCAAGAGAATCAATGGGATCATAGTAATCATCATAGCAATCATCCTTCGGTAAGCACGAAGGGGACTTAAACAATGTATGAGTTCAAGAGTTACTCTCATTAGAAGGTGGGCACGGGTGATCAACCCGCTCTTCCTCCTTTTGTTATTCGCTCTCCTCATCATCTTTTTCATCTAGTGAGCTCACAGTTTCATCAATTTCTGCTTCCATAGCTTCCTGCAAAATTTTAGTCTCTTCTTGGACAACAGAGACTTTCTCAATAAATGCATCAATATTGTAATTGTATTCATAATTGTCATAGCAATATTTCAATATAGCAAAATTTTCAGGCCTATAAACATCATCATCAAAAGCTTCATACTTTTCAAACAAAGATTCAACTTCATAAGCAGCCTTAAAAGCAACAAATTCTTCAATTCGTTCAACATCATAGTAATCATATATACCATTAGCATAAGAAGCTAAGGTTTCATTATCATTAAATTTGCATGAAAAGGGAAGGTGTGGAGCCTTCATCCTAGAGCAACAAGTAATATCATATCTCAAGCGTAGATCCCGAGCATACCGACGCAACATATTAATTTGATCCCATAATAGTTTCCCTTTTTGTGTCAAGCGATAATACCTAAAGTATTCATGTTGACCCAACGTTATTCCCATAACATAGTTGAATGGGGTTTTCTCAGGATTATTAAAGTAGTACATAATATCTATCACGTAACGAGCATCGAGGGTTTTAGGAGGTTCCCCATCTCCATGAGTAGCAAGTACACCTAATTTTTTTGGTATTTCGTGTTCCATATCCATAACTAAAGATAGAGAACAACTTAGAACAGCAAATAAAAATTACTTAGTGATAAAGCAAACAAGCACACACGAGAATAATCACCCCACGCTATGACTCCCCGGCAACGGCGCCAGAAAAAGGTCTTGATAACCCGCAAGTATATGGGATAGTTGTAGCCTCTATCGATAAGTAAGAGTGTCGAACCCAACGAGGAGCTAAAGGTAGAACAAATACTCTCTCAAGTCCTATCGGCCACTGATACGACTCTACGCATGCTTGACGTTCGCTTTACCTAGAACAAGTATGAAACTAGAAGTACTTTGTAGGAGTTGTTGGATAGGTTTGCAAGATAATATAGAGCACGTAAATATAAACTAGGGGCTGTTTAGATAAAGAAGCAATAAAGTAAATATAGCGAGTGTGGAAAAGTGGTGGTAGGAGTTGTGAAATTGTCCCTAAGCAATTGACTACATTACTAGACCGGTAATCACTATTGCAATTCTATTTGAGGGAGAGGCATAAGCTAACATACTTTCTCTTCTTGGATCATATGCACTTATGATTGGAACTCTAGCAAGCATCCGCAACTATTAAAGGCCATTCAGGTAAAACCCAACCATAGCATTAAAGTATCAAGTCGCCTTTATCCCATACGCAAACAACCTACTTACTCGGGTCTGTGCTTCTGTCACTCACGCCACCCACCATAAGCAAATCATGAACACATTGCAAACCCTACAGCAGGAATCCCTCACGCTTGCGCGACACGGAGGGCACAATAGGACAGCACCAATAATAAAACATGCAACTCAAACCAATCATAGCAATTCATCAATCACCGATAGGACAACGGAAATCTACTCAGACATCATAGGATGGCAACACATCATTGGATAATAATATGAAGCATAAAGCACCATGTTCAAGTAGAGGGTACAGCGGGTTGTGGGAGAGTGGACCACTGAATATAGATGGGGGAAGGTGATGGAAATGTTGGTGAAGATCGCGGCGATGATGATGGCCCCCGGCAGCGTTCCGGTGCCACCGGAAGCAAATGGGAGAGAGCCCCCCTTCTTCTTCTTTTTCCTTGACCTTCTCCCTAGATGGGAGAAGGGTTTCCCCTCTAGTCCTTGGCTCCCATGGCTTGGGAGGGGCGAGAGCCCCTCCGAGATTGGATCTATCTCTCTGTTTCTCTCTGTTTCTGTGTTCCCAGATTCTGCCCCTTCACCGTTTCTTTTATATCCGGAGATCCGTAACTCCGATTGGGGTGAATCTTTCGCCCAGATTTTTCTAATAAAATTAGCTTTCTTGCGGCAAAAGAAGGGCATCAACCACCTTACGCGTGGCCCACGAGAGTGCCAGGCGCGCCCAGGGGGGAGGGCGCGTCCCCCTGTCTCGTGGCCACCTCGGGCACCATTTCGCGTTGATTCTTCCTCCGGAAAATTCCAAATATTACAAAATAATTCTCCGTCCGTTTTTATCCCGTTTGGACTCCGTTTGATATGGGGTTTCTACGAAACATAAAACATGCAACAGACAGGGACTGGCACTGGGCACTGGATCAATATGTTAGTCCCAAAAAATAGTATAAAAAGTTGCCAAAAGTATATGAAAGTTATAGAATATTGGCATGGAACAATCAAAAATTATAGATACGACGGAGACGTATCAGCACTCCACCCTTGCCCTTTGGCTTCGCCTGGAAGCCAAGTCCAAGCGCGCCTTGGGCCCGGGGGCTACTGTCGGCGTCCTAGTTTCAGGGGTATCTAGCCCTGCCTACCTGTGGCCCACCATGTGGCTCCATCGACGGCCTGGTACGGCCCAACTTCAACACCAACGCCACAAGACCCTCGCGAGGGGCCAAGACTCCCGAGGCGGACAATGCCAAGAGCCCCGAAGGAATTGGCCTCCTCGGGAGGGCTCCTGAGGGGCGGAGAGTTCTATGCAGGTTACCTCATGAGGCTCAGCTAACGTGAGCCATGACGACCAAGGCCAGGCGAGCGCCAGGCGGGTGCCGGGCGGACGCAGAGTGTAGGTTTCCTCTTCGGTGCACGGGAGGCAAGCCACAGGCGCGGAGTCCCGAGGAATCAGCCAATGGTTTCCATTCTGGTGCAACAAGACCAAGACCGCCAGGACGGCAGGACGGAGGTCATCGACGAGCCCACTGTAGCGTCACGACCAGAGGCTTTTCGCAGGTGAAGACTACTTTTGTCAGGATAGACTGTACTACTTGTCCCCTTTCAAATCGGCCATTGTGGGATCCCTTCCCGCTCATATTTGGGAAGAGGACCAAGGCCACTATAAATAGGACTAGCCACCACCATAGGAAGGGGATCGGATCCATTCTCACCCGACCACCACACCGGCTCAAGAACACCTCACCTCCTAAGGCTTGTTCATCCACTGTACCAGTTCATCCATAGCCCTCCGAGGCAATCCACCACCGCACCACACTGGATTAGTGTATTACACCACAACGGTGGCCCGAACCAGTATAAATCTCTATGTCTTTGTGTCTCTTTGAGCTCGACGCGCTAGGCTTAGGAGGATCGTGAGTAGGCAGGCTGGGCAGGTTGAGATCTCCGCACGCACCCCAGAGTTCGAACCTATCAAGGGTTTGCGGATCCCTAAATCCAACAATATCAAGTTATACTTAAGTATCTTCTTCTTATTTTTAATAATAAAGTCATGTGCTACCATACTCCTATAATCTAGAAAAATAGTGGGTAGCAACTTTTCCTTTTTCTCATGATGCCTAATAGGTATCTCAAAGTGTTTAGCAAGGCATGAAGCAAAGATACCTCCAAAGATGGGGCCTTTTGTATGGTTTAGACTTAACCGTTTAGCAAAAATAGCGCCTAGACTGAAAATTGTATCATGAAATAAAGCATGGCGCAAAATAGCAGGGTCAGGAGCACTAAGGTTTCCACTGTTCCCACCACCAATTAAGCATCTACTAGCAAATATTGCAAAGTAACGTAGAGCAGGAAAATGTATACTAGAAGTCCTTGCATCCGAAACCTTTCTCGTTTCCCCCACAACAATTTGGTCAATAAATCCATCCACATCACTAGGATGTGGTTACTCGATGCTGCCCACAAAGGGCAACTTGCAAACCAAACAAAAATCATAGAGTGACATCTCCTTAAACTCATCATACAAATAAAACTCCACTGAAGGTGGTGATTTTCTAGCATGGAAATAAAAGTTTTGAACGAAAATATTAGTGAGTAGGAGATACTGTTCACGCTGGTCGTGGAGGAAGTCGGTGAGGCCTGCATTTTTAGCCAAATAATAAAAGTTGTCGTAAATTCTGGCGGCCCTCAAGAACGCATCACAAGGCCATTCACACGGTCAGACCTCCGTGGTGCGAGGAAGATTGTACTTGGGCTTTTTATTCTCCTCATTCTGCTTGTCCTTCGAGCTTCGGCTCGAGGAGCCCCTCAACAATCTCTTCATCATTTTTTCTCTGAAAAATTTCTGAAATTTTTAGTGACTCAAAATAAAAGTGAACCAAACTCAATAAGATTAATAGCAATTACTCCCACAAGCGCCTAGAGGTTATAATGCATTAAAACTACTTTGGACCATATAAATTTGACATGCAAGCTCAAGAACAGGGTCACCTCAGCAGCAAAAATTTGCAATAAATAAAGCACTAGAACAAAAACTAATTGGACCATTGGAGGAGTCACATACCGAAGAACAATCCCCCAAAGCAGTTTTGTGAATGGAGCTTTGAGCAAGGAGATTAAAAATGGCAGCAAAACGAGCTAGAACACGGGTTTGAGCTATGGGATGATTTTTTCTGGGGGAAGACGAAGTGTGTGGGAGCTTGAATAAGTGGAGGGGGCCATGTGGGGCCCACAAGGCAGGGGCGCGCCCTGTGCCCTCGTGGCCAAATGGTGCCCCCCCTGGTGTGATCTAAGTGCCAGAAATTCTTAAATATTCTACAAAAAAACATACTCCATTTTCAGGGCATTTGGAGAACTTTTATTTTCGAGGTATTTTTATTGCTTGCATAATTCAGAAAAAAGACAGAAAATAAAATTTTTGGTTTATTTATTCTAAATAATAGAAAGTAAAAGGAGGGTACAGAGAGTTGTGCTTTCTAACTTCATCCATCTCATGCTCATCAAAAGGAATCCACTAACAAGGTTGATCAAGTCTTGTTAACAAACTTCTTCCGAATAACATGGAACCGGAGAATTTTCGAATAGCACTAGGTTACGTCAACGGGGATATGCATGTCTCCAACAATAAGAATCTCATATTTCTTTTTGATAGTAGGAAGAGGGAATTCAAAACCTCCAATAGTAGTCGTTGAAATTTTTCCAATAGAATTGATACTAAGAATTTGAGGTTGTTTCTTCGGAAAGTGTACCGTATGCTCATTACCATTAACATGAAAAGTGACATTGCCTTTGTTGCAATCAATAACAGCCCCTGCAGTATTTAGAAAAGGTCTACCAAGAATGATCGAGACACTGTCGTCCTCGGGAATATCAAGAATAACAAAGTCCGTTAAAATAGTAACGTTTGCAACCACAACAGGCACATCCTCACAAGTACCGATGGGTAAATTAGTTGATTTATTGGCCATTTGCAAAGATATTTCAGTAGGTGTCAACTTATTCAAATCAAGTCTACGATATAAAGAGAGAGGCATAACACTAACACCGGCTCCAAGATCACATAAAGCAGTTTTAACATAGTTTCTTTTAATGGAGCATGGTATAGTTGGTACTCCTGGATCTCCTAGTTTCTTTGGTATTCCACCCTTAAAAGTATAATTAGAAAGCATGGTGGAAATTTAAGCTTCCGGTATCTTTCTTTTATTTGTAACAATATCTTTCATATACTTAGCATAAGGATTCATTTTAAGCATATCAGTCAAATGCATACGCAAAAAGATAGGTCTAATCATTTCAGCAAAGCGCTCAAAATCCTCATCATCCTTTTTCTTGGATGGCTTAGGAGGAAAAGGCATGGGTTTCTGAACACATGCTTCTCTTTCTTTACCGTGCTTCCTAGCAACAAAGTCTCTCTTATCATAACGTTGATTCTTTGATTGTGGGTTATCAAGATCAACAGCAGGTTCAATCTCTACATCATTCTGATTGCTAGGTTGAGCATCAACATGAACATCATCATTAACATTATCACTAGGTTCATGTTCATTACCAGATTGTGTTTCAGCATCAGAAATAGAAATATCATTGGGATTCTCAGGTGTGTCAACAACAGGTTCACTAGAAGCATGCAAAGTCCTATCATTTTTCTTTTTCTTTTTCTTAGAAGGACTAGGTGCATCAATATTAGTTCTTTGAGAATCTTGCTCAACTCTCTTAGGGTGACCCTCAGGATACAAAGGTTCCTGAGTCCTTCTACCACCTCTAGTCATAACTCTAACAACATTATAATTATATTTATTATTTAACTCATTGAGCAAATCATCTTGTGCTTTAAGTACTTGTTCTAGTTGAGTGGTAACCATGGAAGCATGTTTACTAATAAGCTTAAGGTCACCTTTAACTCTAGACATATAATCACTCAAGTGTTCAACCATCTAAGCATTATGTTTCAATTGTCTACCAACATAAGCATTGAAGTTTTCTTGTTTAACAATAAAATTATCATACTCATCCAAGCATTGACTAGAAAACTTAGTAGAGGGGATTTCACACTTATCAAATCTATGGAGAGAATTTAACTTTACTACCCGCGTCGGGTTATCAAGACCATGTATTTCTTCAATAGCTAGTAAATTCTTAACATCTTCAGCTTTAATACCTTTTTCTTTCATAGATTTCTTTGCCTCTTGCATATCTTTAGGACTGAGAAATAGTATACCCCTTTTCTTCGGAGTTGGATTAGGAGTTGGTTCAGGAAGTGTCCAATCATTATCATTGCTCAATATATTATTCAATAGCAATTCAGCTTGCTCAACAGTTCTTTTCCTGAAAACACAACCAGCACAACTATCCAGGTGGTCTCTGGAAGCATCGGTTAGTCCATTATAAAAGATATCAAGTATTTCATTTTTCTTGAGAGGATGATCAGGAAAAGCATTAAGTAATCGGAGAAGCCTCCCCCAAGCTTGTGGGAGACTCTCTTCTTCAATTTGCACAAAATTAAATATTTCCCTTAAGGCAGCTTGTTTCTTACGAGCGAGAAAATATTTTGCAGAGAAGTAATAAATCATATCCTGGGGACTACGCACACAACCAGGAGCAAGAGAATTAAACCATATCTTAGCATCACCCTTTAATGAGAAAGGAAACAATTTAAGAACATAGTAATAGCGAATTTTTTCCTCATGAGTAAATAGGGTGGCTATATCATTCAATTTAGTAAGATGTGCCACAACAGTTTTAGATTCATAGCCATAGAAAGGATCAGATTCAACCAAAGTAATTAATTCAGGATCGACAGAGAAATCATAATCCTTATCAGTAACACAGATAGGTGAAGTAGCATAAGCAGGGTCATATTTCATTCTAGCATTCAGAGACTTTTCTTTCAGCTTAGCTAACAGTTTCTTAAGATCATATCTATCATTGCAAGCAAAAAGGTCTCTAGCAGTTTCTTCACCCATAACATAACCCTCACGCACAACAAGCAATTCATATCTAGGGGGAGAATCTTCATCATCACTTTCATCAATATTATCAGTTTCAGTACTCTCATTCTCTCTAACCCTAGCCAGTTGTTCATCAAGAAATTCACCTAATGGCACAGTATCAAGCAGAGAAGTAGTTTCATCATAAGCATCATGCATAGCAGATGTGGCATCATCAATAACATGCGACATATCAGAATCAATAGCAGGTGCAGGTGTCGCAAATTTACTCATAACAAAAGGTGAATCAAGTGCAGAGCTAGATGGCAGTTCCTTACCTCCCCTCGTAGTTGAGGGAAAAATCTTGGTTCTTTCATCTTTCAAGTTCCCCATAGTGATCAACATATGTAAATCTGAAGTGACTCAAAGAATAGAGCTATGCTCCCCGGCAACGGC
Source organism: Triticum aestivum (assembly GCF_018294505.1). Lineage (NCBI taxonomy): Eukaryota > Viridiplantae > Streptophyta > Magnoliopsida > Poales > Poaceae > Triticum > Triticum aestivum. The sequence goes on along the minus strand of NC_057795.1, from coordinate 184,329,366 downwards.
GCCAGAAAAAGGTCTTGATAACCCACAAGTATAGGGCATCGCAACCATTTTCGAGGGTAGAGTATTCAAGCCAAATTTATTGATTCGACACAAGGGAGCCAAAGAATATTCTCAAGTATTAGCAGCTGAGTTGTCAATTCAACCACACCTGAAAGACTTAATATCTGCAACAAAATATTTAGTAGCAAAGTAATATGGAAGTAACGGTAACGGTGGCAAAAGTAATAGTAGCAATTTTGTAGTAATCGTAACAGTGGCAACGGAGAAGTAACTAAGCAAAGATCAATATGTGAAAAGCTCGTAGGCAATGAATCAATGATGGATAATTATGTCGGATGCAATTCATCATGCAACAGTTATAACATAGGGTGACACAGAACTAGCTCTAGTTCATCAATGTAATGTAGGCATGTATTCCGAATATAGTCATACGTGCTTATGAAAAAGAACTTGCATGACATCTTTTTTCCTACCCTGCTGTGGCAGCGGGGTCCTATTGGAAACTAAGGGATATTAAGGCCTCCTTTTAATAGAGTACCAGACCAAAGCATTAGCACTTAGTGAATACATGAACTCCTCAAACTACGGTTATCACCGGGAGTGGTCCCGATTATTGTCACTTCAGGGTTGCCAGATCATAACACATAGTAGGTGACTATTGACTTGCAAGATAGGATCAAGAACTCACATATATTCATGAAAACATAATAGGTTCAGATCTGAAATCATGGCACTCGGGCCCTAGTGACAAGCATTAAGCATGGCAAAGTCATAGCAACATCAATCTTAGAACATAATGGATACTAGGGATCAAACCCTAACAAAACTAACTCAATTACATGGTAAATCTCATCCAAACCATCACCGTCCAGCAAGTCTACGATGGGATTACTCACGCACGGCGGTGAGCATCATGAAATTGGTGATGGAGGATGGTTGATGATGACGATGGCGATGGATTCCCCTCTCCGGAGCCCCGAACGGACTCCAGATCAGCCCTCCCGAGGAAGATTAGGGCTTGGCGGCGGTTCCGTATTGTAAAACACGATGAATCCTTCTCTCTGATTTTTTTTCTCCCCGAACGTGAATATATGGAGTTGGAGTTGAGGTCGGTGGAGTTCCAAGGGGCCCACGAGGCAGGGGGCGCGCCCTAGGGGGTGGACGCGCCCTGCACCCTCGTGGATAGGGTGTGGGCCCCCTTACATTGATTTTTTCGCCAATATTTTTTATTAATTCCAAAATGTATCTCCGTGGATTCTCATGTCATTGTGAGAACTTTTATTTCTGCACAAAAATAACACCATGGCAATTCTGCTGAAAACAGCGTCAGTCCGGGTTATTTCCATTCAAATCATGCAAGTTAGAGTCCAAAACAAGGGCAAAAGTGTTTGGAAAAGTAGATACGTTGGAGATGTATCAAGGACTCCGGAGTACCCTCTCCACTAGGTGGGCTGAAACGACCTTGATGGGGTGGCCCTGGAAGTAGTGGTGCAGCTTTCGGGAGGCAACAAGGAGTGCGAGCAAGAGCTGTTGGGGCATGGGGTAGCATGATCGCGCCTCCCGTAGCACCATGCTGACGAAGTAGACCGGATGCTCGACCAGGCAGGAGGTATTGGCGAGGTCTTGTGTCTCTTGAGGAGGCTAACCTTCAGGTGTCTCATCATTCGCTGCGTCAGCCGCGACCTCATGAGCCTTGGCCTCAGGAGCCCCTCCGGCTGGAGGCTCGGCTGAAGCCTCAGAAGCGCCATCCTGAGGATGTTGCGCCTTGCTTGGTGACCGGGCGCCTTGCTAAAGATCCTTGATCGGGCGCTCTTCTCTTAGTGCCACCAGAGCGGCGCTAGCGAAGTGAGGGGTGGCGGCCAAGTAGAGCACCAAGGGCTCGAGAGGGCGCGGTGCCACCATCACCAGTGGGCTGGTCATGTATCTCTTGAGGTCTTGAAAGGCCGCGTCAGCTTTAGGGGTCCACTCAAACGGCCCCTTCCTCTTCATCAGCTTGAAGAATGGGAGGGCGCGTTCCCCCAGCTTGGAGATGAAGTGCCCAAGCGAGGTCACGCAGCCCACTAGCTTCTGCATCTCTTTGAGCATCTGTGGCGGGCTCATGTCTTCTATAGCCTTGACTTTCTCCGGGTTGGCCTCGATTCCTTTGTGCGACACTAGGAAACCCAGCAGCTTGCCAAAGGGGACCCCGAACACACACTTCTTGGGATTGAGCCGCAAGTCCACCTTGCGCAGGCTGGCAAACATTTCCTCCAGGTCCTCGATCAGGGTCTTCGCCTCCCGAACCAGTATGTCATCAAAGTAGTCCTCTACTTTCCTCCCGAGCTGCCAGCAGCCCAGGGAGATGTGCGTTAGCCGCTGGAAGGTAGCCCCAGCATTACGCAATATGAAAGGCATGCAGGTGTAACAGCACACCCCGCAGGGGGTCAGGAATGCCATCTTATCTACATCTTGCACAACCATCTTGATCTGGTGGTTGCCCGAAAAGGCGTCCAGAAAGCATAGCAGGTCGCACTCGAAGGTGGAGTCGACGATCTGGTCGATGCGTGGAAGCGGGAAGGGATCATGAGGGCAAGCCTTGTTGAGGTTGGTGAAGTCGACGCACATGCGCTCCTTCCCCCATTTCTTAGGGACGATGGTTGGGTTTGCCAGCCACTCTGGGTACCACACCTCCCGGATGAGACCAGCATCCTGCAGCTTGCGGGTTTCTTGGACGATGAACGTCTGCTTCTCGGTGGATTGTCATTGGGCCTTCTGCTTCACTGGGCGCACATTTGGGCACACCCTCAGGTGGTGCTCGATTATTCCCCTTGGGATCCCAACCAGGTCCTTGGGCTCCCATGCAAACACTTCCTTGTTGGCGCGCAAGAAGCTGACCAACGCTTTCTCTTGGGCTGGGGGAGGCCAGCTCCTATGGTGAAGGTGGCGCCTGACGCCCATCCGCATCAACTGGCACCTGCTTCATCTCGACTCGGTCTTGGGAAAACAACTGCTTCTTCTTGGTTGGTGCTGCCACCGGAGCCTCAGGGCCCTCTTTCTTGCTTGACTGCGCGGACGCCATGGTCCTGAAGGCGAGCTTAAGGGCCTGCAGCGCATCCTTGGTGTCCCCTGCCACGGTGAGGACACCGCTGCTGCCTGGCATCTTCATGAGGTTGTGTAGGCTGGATGAGTTGCTGCCATGAACTTGGCCAGAGCCGGGTATCCAAGGATGGCATTGTATGGCAGGTCGATCCGGGCGATGTCGAAGTCGATGAGCTCGGTGCAGTAGTTGTCGCGGGTCCCGAAAGTGATGGGGAGGCGGATCTGCCCCAAGGGGCTGGCGGAACCGTTGCCGACCCCAGAGAAAGGCTTTGTGGGGCAGAGCTAGCCGTGGGGCACGTGGAGCAAGCCAAATGCCTCCACGGAGAGTACATTGAGGGCGGCTCCACCGTCGATGAGGGTCTTGGTGACCGCCACATTGCAAATGATGGGGGTGCAGAGCATCGGGAGCGCGCGCGCTCCTGCTGCGGTAGCTGGGTGATCTTGTGGGCCGAAGCTGAGGTCAGCCTTGGGCGCCGCCCAGCCCGGGGGAGCCCCCGAGTGCACCTGGGCGGCGCTTACTTGGCGGTAGAACTGCTTGATGTGGCGGTCGGAGGGTGGCACCTGCGAGCCACCGAGGAGAGCTGCAACGGCGGGAGGTGCCGGCGCCGCGAAGTGCGCGATGAAGAGGTCGTGCAGCTCCTCCCAGGAGGCCACAGAATACTCCGACATGTTGAGCAGCCAGGCGCGCCGCGCGCCTACGAGGGCCATGGGGAGCCAGTTGGCCATCACCTTGTCGTCTCCACCGGCTGCCCAAACTGCCTCCTCGTATGCCTGGAGGAAGCTAGCCAGATCCGCCGCACCGTCGTAGCGAGGCGGCATCTCCGGCCTGAACTTGGGGTGGCCACTCCACCTGTCGCAAGGTGGGGGCGAAAGCACGGAGGCCCATGGCTCCCCCAAAGGTGCGCGATGGCCCAGTCGGCGGAGGAGCGCCTGCCATCGGAGCCGGTGGCGGGATGTGGCGGACGAAGCGGCGGATCTCCGACGCACCCCTACCTGGCGCGCGGAAATCTCAACCTACCCAGTCTGCCACTCGCGAAACCTCACAACCTAGCGCGTCGAGCTCGAAGGGAAAGAAAGACACAACAGTTTACCCAAGTTTGGGCCACCTTGCGGTGTAAAATCCTACTCCTGCTTTGTGGTGGATTTGCCTCGAGGGGTGGAGGAAGAACTAGTACAGTGGTGAACACTCTCAAGAGGCGTGTTCTTGAGCTCGGGTGAGCTGGAGAGGGTGGAATGGATTCTATCCTATCCCTCTATCTTCTGTGGACTCGACTTCCTCCCCATGGTGGTGGCTAGGTCCTATTTATAGTGGCCTCGGTCCTCTTCCCAAATGTTGGCGGGAAGGGATCACACAACGACCAGATTTGAAGGAAGACAACAAGTACATCCTATCCTGACTAAAATGGTCTTCGCCTGCAAAAGCCTCTAGTCGTGACGATGCGGTGGGCTCGGCGATGACCTCCGTCCTGCCGTCTTGGCAGTCTTGGTCTTGTTGCACCAGAATGATAACCTTTGGTTGATTCCTCGGGACTCCGTGCTTGCCGCTTGTCTCCTTTGCACCAAAGAGGAAACAAGTACACTGCGCCCGCTGGCGCCCGCCTGGCCTTGGTCGTCATGGCTCACATCAGCTGAGCCTCACGAGGTGCATCTTGTATAGAAATCTCCGCTCTTCGGGAGCCAGCCTGAAGAGGCCGATCCCTTGGAGGTCATGGTGTCGTCCGCCTGGCGAGGGTCATAGTTTGTTGATGTTGAAGCTGGGCTATACCAGACCGCCGATGAAGCCACGCCATGAGCCGCAGGCAGGCAAGTCTGGGTACCCCATATCCAGAACGCCAACACTTTAGTCTTACTTTTCTAGTCAAAAATTGGTGATGTATTCCCATGTACTCCCTCCGTTCCTTTATATAATGTGCATTTTCAAAAGTCAAACGAATGCATGTTTGACCAAGTTTTTAGAAAAATATATCAATATCCACAATATAAAATTTATATCATTTGATCGATCACGGAAGGTAGTTTCATATTTTATCTATTAGGTATTGCACATGTTTCTATTGTTCTATAATCTTGGTCAAAATTTCAAATGGTAGACTTGCACGGAAACCAATACACCTTATATTTTGGAACGGAGGGAGTATCAAAAATCAATGATGAAAAAAATTTATGGGCTTGCAAAGAAAATGTACGCGGACAGGATGCGGCCGAGATGCGTCCGTGCGTTGGGCGCACAACCACTGCATCCGAGAAATGGCCCGGACACGACCCCATTGCCCTACCCAAACGGACAGAATCCGGACAAAAGGGACGTTCGTTTGGGGTCGTGCGCTTAAGTTGGCCTAACGATTTGGGGTCTAGCATTGGAGTTAGCCTAAGCCAAGTGTCTCTTGCGACGATTTATTTTTATCTCAAACGCTGTGCTTTACTTTTTATCACATAGAAGAAGAGCGGGTGTGTACAGTCCTTGGTTTGAGCAGATCCCCCATGCACGTCTGTCTGCACACTTTGTGGTTGTTTGGATAAACGAAATTAACACCTAGTTTTAACAAAACACATTTTAATTGGATTTTTTGGAAAACTAGTTTTACTAACAATTCGGTTAGAAAAAAGCATGCACAAAACCTTCTTTGGATGATAAAACATGTTTAAGCATGAGGGTTGCACCGTCGACGCCTTGTTCTCGCATGTCCATCTGAATGCCTGGATGGGTCCATCATTTGCTCGCGGCAATATAAGCGTAGCAATGCAGGTGGCCGGTTTGGGCGACATCATCGTCGGGATGGTTCTTTTTGCAGCGGTGAAGGTGAGAACTGATGGAGATGCAACGTTGTGGCCTTGAGATTCAAGTACTAAAACCAATCTGGATTCTCGTGAACGTGAATCGTTTGCTAAAAAATGCACTTGTGTGAAAGTAATGAGAATGACCAATCATTGAAGAACAAGAACTAGCGTACAAGGGATCTGTTGTGGCCGCACAAAAACTCAAGATCAGATTGATAAGAGTCTGCCATCAGCGAGGAGGACGTTGGAGGAGTGCGTGCTTGGAAAGAACCAGTGGTCGACTAGTCGTCTGTGATGGCACGGCCGCCGGCAACGTGGAATGAGTGCTCACCGGGGAACGACCAGTCCGACGATGGTGACGGCCGCGTCCAGGAACGCGGGATTAGTTGTCGCTGGAGAAGGGCCAGTCGTCGACAGCGACAGCAGCGGCCGGCGGCGGCGCGGGAGGAGTGGTCGCCGGAAATGGCCACGGGCAAAGCGGGATGAGTTGTTGCGACGGCGATGGTAACGTGCATGCCCGCTGCGCTATATGCAGGTCGCAGACTGCGGATGATGAATTGGTTTATAGAAAAACGTCTAATTGTCGTTTTTCCATAAACTTATTTTTTCAGTTTTACGAAAGCTAAGATTTACTTATCCATGGATTTGTTACTCCCTCCGTTCCAAAATATAGCGCGTCCTCGGTTTCCGTGCTTCAACTTTGACCTTTAATTTAATCAACAAGATCGACTGCGGCGGGCGAAAAAATTATACCAATGAATTCGTATTCAAAAAAAGTTTTTAATTATATAATTTTTGATCCCGCCGCAGTCGGTCTCGTGGGTTAAATTTATGGTCAAAGTTGAACCTCGAAAAGCGTGGGCACGCTATATTTTGGAACGGAGGGAGTACGTCAATCAAACAGAGTTTTAGTTTGTTGTAACTGAAAACGTGTTTAGACGAAACTGGTTTAGTAAAATCCCTGTATTTTGTGTGCTGGGCTTTGGGTTGTTGCCGTGGTTGAACCAGACAGGACAGGATCCCCTAGCTGTGGACGGCCTTGCATGCACTTGTCTCCTTTCCTTCCTCCCCACGCGGAAAATCTTGGCATCATGCTATGCTGCTGCAGCCGATCCGCCCGACGCAGACGATGCAGATGCGCGGCAGTGTAAGTCGTACGTACACAACTGTAGGCAACAAGTTGGCGTGTTCTGTGGTGTAGGCCGCTTCCGTGCACAACGGAAAGCCTACCTAGCCCGGAAACCCGTCAGGCCTTGTCCCTGCGGCCGTTGAATCGAGCGGAGTTCAGATAATAGCCTCTTCTGATCTCCGGGCTAAAAGTGATTATGCGAACGCGTTGTAGCTGCCGTTTGAGTGATTAAATAAGGAATTGGCAATGCTCAATCAACCGAGATTTTACACAAATTATTGTTGGGATAAATGCACGTCTTGTGTTCATCGTGGAGCTAAAATAGAGTGGTCTCGTTGTGTTCCCTTCCACTCCCGGCAATCTTATTTCGTACTGTACTACATAAAGTGAAAGTGGTATAGCTAGCCGAAGGTGCTGCTTTTGCTTTGTGTCAGGAGGAGGCCACTCGAGTGGTCTTGCTGTTGCCTTGCTGTGTTGGCTTTGAGAGGAAGCAGACAAGCAATGCCAGGAACCTGGTGAACGAACACCACTCGCCCGGCCCCCGGATCACACACCCTGCGCCGGCCGGCCATGCGGCGCCTAGCGGACAAGGTGACCAGCGCTACTCGTTCCCAGAGACGCAGGAAGGCAAAGGAAAAAAAGGCGTTGCTTTTCTTTTCCGGTGCACTGGATGGAGGCGCTTCGATAGGATAGCCGCTCTCGCTCTTGTACTCCGATCACCGTCGTGCGCCATGTGATGCGTGCAAATATGTCGGGGCACTGCATTTGAACGCCTCAACGGCATTCCCGGTGGCTTTTACGTGCATGCACCTTGGCCTGTGATATGGCTTGATGGTATCACATGCGTGTCACTTCATTCCAAAGTTCGGTTTTCCATGGAGCTTGGTTAGTTTAGTAGAAAGCGTTTTTGTTTTGACAAAAAGAGAGAGTAGATGGTTGGTGTAGTATTTTTCAAAAAACAATGAACAATAGATAAATCTTACCACTGACACGCTGTAAAATCGGCGAAGGTAACCACTATACGTACTAGTACAGACAAGGCCAAAGCACTGGGTCCCACAGGTAAAAGAGAAAAGGAAAGAGAGGAGTCGAGGTTGGTACTAGCTGGAGGCGGAGGGTGGACGGCGTCGCTCTCGCGCAAAGCGTGCGGGCGAGGGCAGAGGAGGGAAGCCGATTCGATTCCGGCAGCGGCAGGGCCGAATGGAAAGCGAAAGCAAAGGCGAGATGCTGGAATTTAATTAGGTAAAACCGGGCGGGTGGGGGACACGTCGCCGACAGCCCGGCGACACCCACGTGCTCCCGGCTTTATCGCCTTGTCCCCCCTCCCATACGCTTTCGCCGCTGGTACACGCCTTCGCCGGATCAGCTATGCAGGGCGCCGGACCGTCGGATAGGGATCGGGCGGTGCGGCGGCGCCGAGTGGACCTGCAGGGTGGCCAACCGGCAGCCCGGGCCCACGCATGGAAAAACGGGCGGCACGAACGTTAATGCTGCACCACCCCACCGCTGGATGGATGCATGGACAAGGACGATGATGACCCGATTTCTCTGTTTGTTTTTTTAGTACATACAAGAAGAAGAAAAAATCCCCGTGGGAATGGGGATTGCGATGAGAGAAATCCAAGGAGGTGCGAATTTACGTTATGGACCCCCGCGACTCGGCGGGATGGAGCAAAGTTGATCTGTGTTGGACTGGAATGCAAATATCGGCGGGGACTGGCATCGCGACAAGAAATTGCGGGTAAAACCCAAGGTCACGAGCAGAGCTCCGAGTGTCAGAGCGCCAATGGCCGACACGTAATTAAACCCCCCTCGACGACCGGTAGACCGGTGACCGCACCCACCTATAACCTCCTCCCCTCTCCGCCCCACCTCGCAGAGCCGCCGCCTGTGACCGACCGGAGAGCCAGACGACAAACCGAGCCCACCGCACCAACACCAACTCCTCCTCCTCTTGCGCGGCTGCAGCTGCCGGCCATGTCGGTGGAGACGGAGCGGAGCTCCACGGAGTCCTCCGCCGCCTCGGGCCTCGACTTCGAGGACACCGCCCTCACCCTCCGCCTCCCCGGCTCCGACCCCGACCGCAAGCGCGCCTCCACCTCCGACCCCGACTGCCCCTCCCCGACCGCCGCCGCCTCCGACTCTCCCCCTTCCCCCAAGTACGCGCGCGTGCCTGCCTTCTCTCGTTCCTTCCGTCTGAAATTTGGCGCCCATGCTTTTTGAGCTGACATGGTCTCGCTGTGCAGGGCGCAGGTGGTGGGCTGGCCACCGGTGCGGTCGTTCCGGAAGAACGCCCTCGCGGCCGCGGCCTCGTCCAAGACCAAGTTCGTCAAGGTGGCCGTCGACGGCGCGCCCTACCTGCGCAAGGTCGACCTCAAGGCTTACGCTGGCTACACAAGCTCTGCCTCCTACGACCAGCTCCTCGCCACGCTCCAGGACAAGTTCATCTCCCACCTCACCGTCCGTGAGTGCACCGCCGCGACATGCCATGCCTGTATCTGTGTGTTAGCTACGTGTTGCTCTCTCGTGGTTCTGACGATTTGACTGTGGATGCAGGAAAGCTTGGGAACGAGGAGATGAAGCTCGTGGACGCGGTGAGCGGGACGGAATATGTTCCGACGTACGAGGACAAGGACGGCGACTGGATGCTCGTCGGAGACGTCCCCTGGAGGTGAATTTCTTGGGCCTTTTGTGCTATTTTACATTTAAAATCCGCATGCCGCTGCATCTCGTGTTGCTCGTCAGCTATGTCCTTTTGTTTAAGTTCATATATACACTGCGTAATTAGGGTCGTGGGTTGAATCGCTAACTGATCAGGTGCTATAGCATCTCAGGTTCAGAAATCTGGATGGTTTGGTGATCGTACGCTGTTAGTTTCAGTTTATCTTTGCCTGAGAAACGATTAATTTGGGTTTAATGAGTTGTTGATTTGATAGTGATATATAAGGAACTCGGACCCGGTGGCTGAACATGAAAATTTCTTACACTGTCCAAGGGATCACGAGATTGCTCCTGGTTTTCACTACTATGTGATGTTCCTTTTGGGTTATCAGTTGGCTATTGTCTGTTTAACTTAGAATCCATGCCAATTGTTCTTAGTTAGCCTGTATATTTTGTATGAGTCGTGGATCCTGCTAGTTAAACAGAAGTCTCAGAAATTTTTAAAAGAGATGTAAAATGATTGGCGGCGAATGATGCTCATAAATTAATTTCACATGCGTGAATTCAGCTGTTCAGTTTCTCGGGCATGATTAGGGTTGAAACTAGTGGAGGAGCACTGATGTTTGTTTCTGACAGCAAGCCATTTTCCTTACTTTCGAACTCACAGAAGACAGAAGTGCTGATTGTGGAAATGGATCTTCTTACCATCCTGTGCTGTTTCATGTGTAATTTGAACTGAATGGCTTAGGGAAAGTGGACAATAATTGAGAATTGTGCCTACCAGCTCTAGTTTTGGCCTCATTTTTCCTCCAGACTTGTGTATCTATTAGCCGTGCCTCACTTACAGGAGTGCGCTCTTTAATTCATTTTCCACAGTGTACTCTTATTGTATTAGGAGGGTCAACAAACTTTCTGTTTGAGAAGAAATTGACAAGTTGAACTTTGCTGCATCTACCACTATCATATAACCATGTGCTAAATATAAAAGAATTTGGTTGCTTGTTCTTGTTATTAGATTTCGGGCTTCATTACGATTCTGTAAGAGGTTGGCTCTAATATGGTACTGATCTGTTATTATTGACGTGCAGAATGTTTGTGGAGACCTGCCAGCGCATTCGTCTCATGAAAAGCTCCGAGGTTGTCAATCTAGGTACACATAACTCCTCTGACCTTGTTTTTCAGACTAGTGGAACTTATTATTTTTGTTGTAGTTCAACTCAATATCACTGGATAAATCTGACTGCTCTCTTCTACCTGCAGCACCAAGAGCTGGTCGGTGAGGCACAATCCTTGCTCCTTTTTCTACAGACCGCTTCAGAGGAAGAAATGTCTTTGCTCAGTGAGGTTCTTCCGCAAGTTTCCGAGAGAGAAATGTGTACAGCCATCTCTACTTTTTGCCCAGCACGCTATTGAGTTCAGAAAGTGTCGTAGCTTGTAATTCCACTACCAGTCAGTCAGTAGTATCTACATGTAAGATGGAGAGGTTGTGATGCTTCAGAAATACACCTACAGTTCGTTCTTGAAAAATAAGACTGTGGTCCCTGTTCTCCCGAGCTGCTTGCTACTGGAGCATGGTTTTGTGTAACTTTATGCAAGTGAGGCACCTGGTACAAGAGTCGTGTAATGCGTCAGTTTTCCTACCAAGTTCTGTGCTGTGATTTTGCTATATTATGTACTCCTTCTGTTACTAAATACTCCCTCCGTTCCTAAATATAAGTCTTTTTAGACATTTCAAATGGACTAGTACAACATACAGATGTATTTAGACATATTTTAGAGTATAGATTCACTCATTTTGTTCCGTATGTAGTCACTTGTTGGAATCTCTAAAAAGACTTGTATTTAGGAACGGAGGGAGTATAAGTCTTTCTAGAGGAGTATAAGTCTTTTTAGATACTATATTTCAATATGAACTACATACGGAGCAAAATGAGAGAATCTACACTCTGAACTACGTCTATATACATCTGTGTGTAGTTTATATTGAAATCTCTAGACTTGTATTTTATTGAAATCTCTAAAAAGACATATTTAGAAATGGATGGAGTAAAGACATCTTCAACTTCTGTGTGTAGTTCATATTAAAATCTCTAGAAAGACTTATATTTTATTGAAATCTCTAGAAAGACTTATATTTAGAAATGGAGGGAGTAAGGGCAACATCTTCAACGGCAATCGCAAAAAACCTCCTACATCCGTCCCCGGACGGGGGGCAGTCTGCGGGCATGGATGCGGGAGGTCGACATCCAACGCTAGCCGTATACATTTTCACAATAACTCAAACCAATCGAATGAAATTTGTGCAAACACGGTGAATTTTGATATAAACATGACGGATCTTATTGAAAGTACGATAATTTGTACATATAACTCGGACTATATTTCGTCTGGTGAATCAAAAACCTAAAACTAAAACCCTATTATCCTATACTTCACGCTGACCTCGTAGCCAATGTCAGGCTGGCTGGCTGCTACTTCGTCATCGTCGACCAACTCGTCGTCGGGCTTGGGGCGGCAGAAGGTGGTGGCGCCACAGCAGGGCTTCCCGACGGCCGCCTGACGCTCACGACGACTTGAGAAATTTCTTGAAATGCAGGCTGCTACTTCGCCATCGTTGAGGGAGTCCTGGACTAGGGGGTGTCCGGATAGCCGAACTATCATCATCGGCCGGACTCCAAGACTATGAAGATACAAGATTGAAGACTTCGTCCCGTGTCCGGATGAGACTTTCCTTGGCGTGGAATGCAAGCTTGACGATACGGATATGTAGATCTCCTATCATTTTAATCGACTCTATGTAACCCTAGCCCTCTCCGGTGTCTATATAAACCGGATGGTTTTAGTCCGTAGGACAACAACAATAATACCATAGGCTAGCTTCTAGGGTTTAGCCTCCTTGATCTCGTGGTAGATCTACTCTTGTAATACCCACATCATCAATATCAATCAAGCAGGACGTAGGGTTTTACCTCCATCAAGAGGGCCCGAACCTGGGTAAAACATCGTGTCCCTTGTCTCCTGTTACCATCCGCCTAGACGCACAGTTCGGGACCCCCTACCCGAGATCCGCCGGTTTTGACACCGACATTGGTGCTTTCATTGAGAGTTCCTCTGTGCCGTCGCAATCAAGAAGGATGCCTCTTCCCGTCTTCAAAGACAGTACCATTGCCAAAGGAGCTTTGGCCATCGGTCAAGCTATCCGGCTGGGTGGTTTTCTTATGACCGCCTGTTCGGCCACCGCTTCGACGATGACCTCTCGGGTCATCAAAAGCGATCTTCGCATCAACTCGGAATTCGCCGAGCAGCTGGATCCGATGGAGCTCTCTTCCGTAAACGAGCTCTTGGATCGCATCGCCGCCCTGGGAGTTGCTACAGACTACGATCAGATTGGGCTTAAAACCGATCTGAGAGAAATTAACTCTCCCCAGGCTACCCACCATGTTGCGGTGGTAGAAGAACAACGCGGCGACTATTCTTCTATGTTAAAAACCAGTTATGTCCGGATTCCCGATCCCTCCATGCCGGACTCCCGCGGAGGGACGGACGTCAATCGAGTACTGAACCTAAAGTCAGGCAGCGGACTAGATTCGTTGGACGACCTCCAGCAATCCAAGCTTCCAAATCCGGAAACTTCTCGGCCTTTGAGCCTCAGTTTGGGCGGGGTTCCGAATTTAGTTCCACCTGCCCACCCAAACACAAGCGATCTATATCAAATACGGCAAGAGCCCGATGAAACAGTACATCATTACTGGGCCAGATTCCACCTGGTTATGGACATGATAAAGGACTGTCATGAGGAAAGCGCAATCTCTATTTTCTGCAATAATTGCACGGACAAGGGAATCATAAACGCCATAAGTCGTCGCAAGGTCACGCGCTTCGCCGACCTGGCGACCATAGTACGAAAATACTGTGCGATGGAGAGTGCCTGGAAAACCGAAACTAGATTTTGGGACAATCCGGCCCTAAACACAACCTTAGTCCGGAATAAAAGGGTGCACCATGCTCAAGCACCTGGGTCAAAAACAAAAAAGCAAAAACCCCCTAAAGGGTACGGAACCGTACTGGAGGGATGGCTCAGCGGACCCTGCAAAATCTATAATGCAGAAGGCGCCACTCCAACACATAGCCTCCAGGCATGTTGGATACTACGGCAAGTGGCCAAAAGTGGCGAAGGGCTTCTAGCCCCGGAAAACCAGCCCAACAGTACCAGTACGGTATCAACAGTCTTCGAGACTTTCGCATCAAATAATATGCGGAAACGAACAATCCGCAGCCTCGCCAAAGTCTACCAAGTAGCAACAACAAATCCATGGAGCGACACGGCTATCACCTTCAATGCCAGCGACGAGCCTAAATTCCGAACAGCCCGAGCACCAGCCGCATTGGTCCTCAACCCCATAGTGGACGGCTTTTGTCTTACCAAGGTACTCATGGATGGCGGCAGCGGATTAAACCTCATCTACGAGGAAACCCTCCAAAAAATGGAAATAGACTGGAGTCGCATTGAGCGAAGCAATACAACCTTTAGAGGAATAATCCCTAGTCGGGAAGTACGCTGCACAGGAAAAATCACACTAGATGTGGTGTTCAGCTCGCCGGACAACTACAGGTCCGAGGAAGTCACGTTCCAAGTGACCCCGTTCAGCAGCGGATATCACGCTCTATTAGGGCGAGAGGCATTCACAATTTTCCAAGCCGTACCCCATTACGGGTACATGAAGCTCAAAATGCCCGGGCCCAATGAAATCATCACTCTGGTCAGTGATCCGGACATAGCACTCCGCGCCGAAAATAAGACAGCCGCACTAGCCCTAGAGGCACTATCCGAAGCACTAGCGGCAGAAGAACTCACTGCACTACGCTCCACGGTGAATAGGGACGATGTGATACTCGATAAGAGATCTAAGTCCACATCTTTTAAACCAGCAGACGAAATAGTAAAATTCCAGGTCCATCCAACGGGCCCCACAAAGACGGCCTCCATTGGGGCACAATTAAACCTTGATGTAGAAGCCGCACTACGAGAATTTCTTCGGGAAAATTGGGACATTTTTGCCTGGCACCCTTCAGATATGCCAGGAATCCCACGCAGGCTGGCAGAGCACAACCTAAATATCCTAAAAGGATTCAAGCCAGTCAAACAGGCTCTTCGACGATTTTCCGAACCCAAAAGACAGGCAATGGGAGAGGAGCTAGCCAAACTATTAGAAGCCGGATTCATCAGAGATATAAAACATCCGGACTGGCTAACAAACCTGGTAATGGTACCAAAAAGGACAAATCCTGGCGCCTTTGTGTGGATTTTAAAGACCTTAATAAGGCCTGTCCAAAGGATCCTTTCCCCCTCCCCAGCATCGACCAAATCATCGATGCTACCGCGGGGCACGATTCATTGTGTTTCCTCGATGCATACTCCGGATACCATCAAATCAAGATGGCGGAAACAGACCAGGCCGCAATGGCATTCATTACTCCATACAGACCATTCTAATTCAACACAATGCCCTTCGGACTTAAAAACGCCGGCGCAACATATCAGCGCATGATTCAGACATGTCTGGCTACCCAGATCGGCAAAACAGTGGAGGCATACGTAGATGATGTGGTCGTTAAGACCAAACACGTCGAAACTCTAGTAGACGATTTGAGGCTCACATTCGACAATCTCCGAGCATATGACATTAAGCTCAACCCGAAAAAATGCGTTTTCGGCGTACTAGCTGGAGAGCTCTTGGGCTTCATTGTATTCGGTAGAGGAATTCAAGCAAACCCAGCCAAGATCTGAGCTCTGTCACAACTGGATATCCCAAAAGACCTCAAACAAATACAAAAACTGACTGGATGCATGGCGGCTTTAAGCCGCTTCATCTCCCATTTGGGAGAAAAGGCATTGCCTCTCTACCGCCTCCTCCGGCGCACCGAACACTTTGAGTGGACGAATGCTGCCACGGCCGGAGTCAAAGAAATAAAGGCCATACTAGCAACAAATCCGGTCTTGGCCGCGCCCAACCTAGGCGAACCAATGTTATTATATATCGCGGCAACACATCAAGTTGTCAGTGCAACGCTCGTCGTCGAACGAGAAGCAGAAGGACACAAATTCCCTCTTCAAAAACCAGTGTACTACGTATCCACTGTCTTAACCCCATGCATGTCCCGGTATCCACATTATCAAAAGATAGCGTACGCGGTGTTCATGGCATCCCGGAAGCTGCGACACTACTTTCAAGAGTGCTCGATAACAGTGGCCTCCGAAGTACCCCTCAACGATATTATAAACAACCGCGACGCGACGGGCAGGATTGCAAAATGGGCCATTGAGCTCTTACCATTTGACATAACCTACAAACCAAGGTGAGCTATAAAGTCGCAAGTTTTGGCTGACTTCATCGCCGAATGGACTAAAGCCGAACTCCCTAAAGAGTACGGCGCATACTCCAATTGGATCATGCATTTCGACGGCTCCAAAATGTTGGCCGGCTTGGGGGCTGGCATCGTACTAACGTCCCCAACCGGAGACACAGTCCAATACGTACTTTAGATAATGTACACGGACTCTAACAATGCAGCCGAATACGAGGCCCTTTTACATGGTCTCCGGATGGCAATCTCCATGGGTATTCAACGCCTAGAGGTGCGCGGGGACTCAAACCTCGCAATATCCCAAGTAAATGGAGACTTTGACGCCAAGGATCCGAAAATGGCAGCCTATCGTAACGCCGTCTTAAAAATGCCAGCTCGGTTCGAAGGACTCGAATTCCACCATGTAGCCCGGGATAATAACCAGGCAGCCGACGTGTTGTCACGCATCGGCGCAAAACGCGACACCGTCCCTCCAAACATCTTCCTGGAGCGGCTCTTTAAGCCATCCGTACTATGGGAAGAGGAGTCCGGAAATAGCAACCCGGAACCAACCGCGTCGCCTAACACGGAACATTCTGACAAAGTCGGTGGCTTAGCCAATGAAATAACACCCTCAGCCCACGAAATAATGGCAGTAATCGCCCCATGGACGGAACCATTCCTAGCCTACTTAACTAGGCAGGAACTCCCCGAAGACCAAAATGAGGCCCGCTGCATAGTCCGGCGATCTAAAGCCTACAAGGTCCATGAGGGAGAACTTTATAAGAAAAGCACAACCGGAGTCCTTCAAAGGTGTATCTCCAAAGAGGAAGGGCGAAATCTCCTGGCTGAAATTCATGCCGGACTCAGTGGGCACCATGCCGTAGCCCGGGCCCTTGTAGGCAAGGCCTTCCGTACAGGATTTTATTGGCCGACTGCCCGGGCAGATGCTCAGGATTTAGTCCAACGATGCGTCAGTTGCTAGCTCTTTGCTAATCAAAGCCACATGCCACCCACCGCCCTCAAAACTATACCCATCACCTGGCCGTTCGCGGTCTGGGGGCTTGATATGGTTGGACCCCTTAAAGGAGGAACCCACAAGCAAAAATACCTATTGGTCATGGTGGACAAATTCACCAAATGGATAGAGGCCAAGCCAGTTAAAACGGCCGAATCCGGACCCGTGATAGACTTCATATCTGGGGTAGTACACCGTGATGGTGTCCCCCACAGCATCATCACTGATAACGGCACGAATTTCACGACCGACGAGGTTAAACTCTGGTGCAAAAACATGGGCATCAGACTCGAGTACGCTTCAGTCTATCACCCCCAAACTAACGGTCAAGTCGAACGTGCAAATGGTCTAATCATGAGCGGCATCAAACCCAGATTAGTGCGGTCCCTCACGGAATCTAACATGCACTGGGTAGAGGAGCTCGACTCCGTACTCTGGGGGCTGCGGACCACGCCGAACCGCACTACCGGATTCACACCATTTTTTATGGTGTACGGCGCAGAGGCAGTTTTGCCCTGCGATATAATTCATGACTCACCTCGCGTGCGCATGTACGAAGAAAGAGAAGCCGAGTTGGATCGGCAGGATAGTTTGGACGCCTTAGAGGAGGAGCGGGACATGGCAAAAGCTCGTTCCGCATTTTACCAGCAACAGGCTCGAAGATATCAAAGCAGAGAAGTACGGGCCAAAACTTACAATGTTGGCGAACTTGTTCTACGCCTGCCGGACAAGAAAAAGGACAAACTCAAGCCCAAATGGGAAGGTCCCTTCATCATCGACCAAGTCCTGACTGGCGGAGCATACCGTCTACGTAACGCATCTGACAACCGACTCGAGCCAAACCCATGGAACGCAGCCCATCTCCGAAGATTCTACGCCTAGCGCCGGACTCAGAGTTCGTCTCCCTCCTCCGTCCACCTTTTACATTTTCACTGTCTCTTGTTCCCCTCCTTCTTCCCCCCTTTTTTTAGTAATAGCCTTTGATGGGCTGATTTGCGCATTGTTCGCACACACTTGATGTGCTACTAGCACTCATTATACCTGGGGGCTTCTTTAACAGAAGCTTATTTATACGGGCTTCATGCCCAACACATGTGTCATACTTCCGCATGTACCTTTTATTCACCATTATATGCATCGATATGACTTAAGTTTTGGCCAAGCTGGGTTGCCTGGCTCCTGTGCTTACCCCTACGTTCCCGATTGTTCGGCTTGGAGGTAAAGGGAGCACCTCTGCGATTGTTACTGCCGGGTCAGCCGGATGTGTACCTCAGACTGGGTGAAGCCGAAAGCTAGCATTCTTAAGGGAATATTCGGTCGGTGACTTGAAAGATGATTTATTACTTATTTAAACTTATCTGCCCCCAGATGCTTTTTCTGCTCTTTTCGTAGTACGGACATGCACCTTAGGGCATGCCTCCCAGGGAAAGGAACCCCTAACGGAACTATTCTCCCTGGAAGATGTTTCTACTAACCATGTAATATAACATAACTAGCTGGGTACTTTTCTGATAAAGCACTAATGACCCCTACGCATGGTCTCCATGCATGCCCCGGTTTTTCTAACCGCTAGGGTATTCGGACACACTCCGGACTGTTGGGTCTCGAGGTTGAAGCGAAAAGGTCCACAAAGACAAACGATCTACAATCCGGCTAGAAGGCATTTTACATGTCATTTTAAAATTACATCGTCAAATTGATTGATTGAACTCCTCTTCAATCCCATCTAATAGGCTGTCTAGCTTACAGTCCCGTTGGGAATATTTTGCGGCCAACTCTACTTGGCCATACATTAAGCTCACAGGGATCTCCTTCCCATCGGGCCCCACAGGTCCGACCTCGGCCATGTGGTTTGGATCAGCCTTCATGTACCGCGTCTTCACCATGGCCCAGACCTCTCTGGCGCCTTGACGGCAGGCCGATATCTTCCACAGACGGAAGCGCTGCCGTACTCCCTGAAGCTTGTTAGCAAGCCCTCCAAGACCCTCGGGTAGGGAGACGGACGGCCATAAGGCCTGGACGACGCCGCTCATCGCCTGCCGAATACGTTCGTGCAGTTGCAGCAGCTCGGGAAGAAGGTCACCCGTGGAAGCAGGCATCTCCTTCGCCGGACGACCCGTGAGCACACCTAAAGACACATTTCTGTCAATCGACTTCCTCGCCGAACTCTTATTTTCAAAAGAGTTTGCTCAAGAACTTACTGTAAATGCCGAGACGAAGCCGCCGATTCTCCTTTACGGAGTCAGCCAGCTGGACCCGAACATCTTTTAGTTCTTCGCCCAGCCGGGTGTTGGCATCTTGGAGTTTGTTCCTCTCCTGCTGCACCCTCGTAAGCACCTTCTCGCCGGCCTTCAGCTGGCGCAGCAGATGTTGCTTGTCCGGTTCCAATCCGGCACCCTCTGCAATTCAATTGTCAGACTTACGCACACGCCGCACTTCATAAACCACTTATCTTCTCGAAGTATGCATTACCAGAGGGAGTCTCTGTGCCTCCTCCTGCGGCGGCTAGTGCGGCCTCAAGTTGGGCCTTGCACTCTTGAAGCTCCTGGGACAGGTGGTGAAAGTGCGTTATGTCGACTAGAGGGGGGGGGGTGAATAGGCGATTTTTATGAATTCTTCACTGAGGAATTTGCCGGTGAGGAAATTCCTTAGCGAAGAACTATTAGTAGCGGAATAAGTACTCAGAAGTAAGCATAACAGAATACAAGCATGGTCATCATGATGAAATGAAGACTAGCACAGAGTACAGAAAGCGTAATCACAAGATAACACAAGATGAAGACAAACATACTGAAGAAATTGAACTGAGGAAATTGAGAAAGTCTTCAGTCAAAGTCTTCAAACACAGATATGAACAAACACTCAACACAGTAATGAGGAAATGAAAGGGTTGAGGAAATAGAACCAGTAGGTTGATGAAGACAATGATTTGGTAGACCAGTTCCAACTGCTGTCTCAGTTGTACGTCTGGTTGAAGCGGCTGAGTATTTAAACTCGAGGACACACAGTCCCGGACACCCAGTCACTGAGCACGCAGCTCAGGACACCCTGTCCTCACCGTATTCTCCTTGAACTAAGATCACACAGATCTTGTCCAATCACTCGTGGTAAGTCTTCAGACGACTTCCAAACCTTCACAGACTTGGTCACTCGGCGATCCACAATTCCTCTTGGATGCGCTAGACCTTGACGCCTAACCGTCTGGAAGAAGCACAGTCTTCAAAGGTAACAAGCGTCGGATCCACGCAGGATCAATTTCTTCAGTGATGCTCAATCACTTTGGGTTTGTAGGGGTTTGGTTTTGGGTTTTCCTCACTCGATGATTTTCGCTCAAAGTCCTCGGAGAATGGGTTGCTCTCAAATGACAAGTGTCAAGTTCTCTCGGAGCAGCCAACCAACTAGTGGTTGTAGGGGGCGACTATTTATAGCCTAGGGAGCAGCCCGACATGATAAGACATAAATGCCCCTCAATGATATGACCGTTAGGTGGATAAGATATTTTGGGACAGCTGGCGCGCAGCACAGCAACGGTCGGAAATTTGACTCTCAAATTCCTCAGGGCTATCATGTTCCTCACTGTGTAGGTAATTCGCACTGACGAATTCCTAACTCCTCAGTCAGAACAAATTCATCAGTGACCAGAAGAACTTCGTCTCTGTCACTGAAGAAAGTGACTGAACTGTATGAGATTTCCAAAGGCTTCACTCGAAGGGATTGGTAGGTGTAGGATTTTGAGTTGAGCATCACATGGAATTTTTTCCTTAGTATTTCCTCGACCCCCTTTAACAGTACGGTGTTTCCTATGACTCAAGAAAGAGAAAATGAAACTATGAAAACAAAAGTCTTCACGCTTCATGTTCCACAAATGAATACCAAGTCTTCAAGGTCACACCAATTTCTTCACTTTCAAAGTCTTCAGAAAGTCTTCAGAATATCAAAGTCTTCAGTTGAAGAACTTCATTTTTAGGGGTCGACTTTCTCTGTAAATATCAAACTCCTCATAGACTTATAGACCTGTGTACACTCACAAACGCATTAGTTCCTTAACCTATAAGTCTTCAATACACCAAAATCACTAAGGGGCACTAGATGCACTTACAATCTCCCCCTTTTTGGTGATTGATGACAACATAGGTTAAGTTTTCAACGGGGATAAACATATGAAGTGTATACACTGATATTGAGGAATTTGATTACAAGATATAGTAGAACTCCCCCTGAAGATGTGCATAGCGAGGAATTTGCTTTTGAGGCAATGCACATTTGAAGAGTTGAATCATGGAGATGTCCCCCTATAGCTTGTAATTCATACACGCATTTGATATATAATATGAAGAATTTGAAATGCATGATGAAATATGGTGCCTGATGTGATTCAGCATGCGTGCAATGCCATTAACAAGGAATAAGCATGCAAAGCATAATGCAACAAAAGTATCAGCGCACCATCGGGTTTAAGATTACAACTCGATCCAAATAGAAGTTTCAGAAGAACGGGAGTTGTAACTTAAAAAAATGCCCTTAATATAAACCCGCTTGAAGACTAACTCAGATTTCTCCCCCTTTGTCATCAAATGACCAAAATGATTGAAACTGAGGACTAACACCCCTGAAGAATATCAAGTTGATGGAGGAGCGCCAGCGTTGTTGGGGTCGGTTGTTGTAGTAGGGCCTGCCGCAGTGTCGTCCAAATCTTCATACTCATCAGTGTCACGCGATGAAGAATAAGAGCTGGCCACCAAGGAAGGAACTTTGACCTTCTTGAATTTCTTCGGTGGAGGTGCAGACCAGTCAAATTCTTCCTTGAGACCCATATTCTTCAGATCTGCAGCGCTGTAGACATGAGAGAGAACAGCCCAGGTATGGTTGAAGGTTTCATGGAGGTAGTATTGGTTTTTCTTCACTGCATTGTGTGTTGAGGTCATGTTGTGAAGAATTGAACCAAACTGATGCTTGACCCATTTATGATTGCGATCAACCTTCTGATGAAGACTGAGGAGTAACTCACGGTCAGTCATCACCCTGGGTGCTGTGGCTTGAGGATTTTGCTTGGCTGAGGTATTTGCGGCAGAATCATGTGTGGCAGAATCGTCATTGGTAGAGTAAGATGCAGCCTTGCGGAATTGACCATCCAATGGACGAACTCCTTCATCGATCACAGCAGCGGCCTTGCCTTTATCATCAGCTAATGAAACTGTCCGTTTGAGGACTTCAATGGGAGGCAAGTAGCTACCGTGGTTCAGAGTGTCAGCTTTGTAATTCAGTGAAGATCTTGCCCTGATGAATCTCATAATCCAAGGAGCATAGGGCTTCAGCTCGAATGGTGACATAACAATATTGGCCAGAGTCCTCATGAAGAAATCATGGAAGTTGACGGGAACGCCATGAATGATGTTATAAAGCATATTCTTCATGATGCCAATGACTTCTTCATCATTTGAGTCGTGGCCTTTGATAGGACTCATTGTCTTCGTCAGAATTCGATAGACAGTCCGAGGCACATACACTAATTCCTTGACGACGAATTTGGTTCTTGGGGCCTGCCTTGGTTTCAAAGGCTTCATCAGCACTTGCATATAGTGATTTGAAAGTTCTGGTTCGTTGTAGATACAACGAGCACCATCAAGTGGAGGATTGAGTAGTAGAGCACGAAGCAATATAGTTGCTGGTGCCTTGTAGTGAGTATTTTCAGACATCCAGTCTAATACCCATGAGTTCACGTCTTCAGCGTCTCCGGTGATGTGCAGAGTTGCATAGAATTGAAGAATGAGTTCTTTATTCCAGTCACAGATATCAATGCAGAAATTCAGAAGTCCTGCGTCGTGAAGAACACTGAGGACTGGCTCAAAGCCGGGCAGAGACTCCATGTCCACATGAGGAATATGTGCATGATCGAAGACTTTGTCTTTGTTGAAGAGCACCGAGGAATAGAAATTGGCTTGGCTGGCAGTCCAGAAACGCCTCTTCCTTATGCGAGCAGAATCATATGGATTATAATCAGTGAAGAATACGTGCTCGGCAAAGAAATCTCCAGCCTTGAACTTCTGTTTGCTTGAGAACGGATTCTTTTGCTTTGGCAGAGGGGTGTCAGTGAGTTGCATCACGACCTCAGGAATCGCGAGCTCAGGCTCTTCAGGCTGAGGAATTTCTTGTTCCTCAACAGGTGCAGTCTGAGGATCAGCAGCAGCAGGTTCATCAGCACTAGTGGCTGGAATTTCTTCATGGACAGATGAAGTGGGATGAATTTCTTCAGAGCCCATTTGAACAGTTGGTGCAGGGGACTGAGGTATCTGTTGGAGTGGGGTGAAGAGTGGAGAATTTGGATGTTGACTTTCCCAAAAGTCATCGTTCATCACTGGCGTTGTGCTTCCAATATCCACATCTTCTTCAAGTTCCTCAACACGGGCCTCTTCAGCTGTGAACTGAGGCATAGGCGAGGAAATGATTGGGGTTGAAGGGATTGCTTCCACTTCAATTTCTTCATCAATCTGCTCTGACGAAGCAGCAGAATGATTTTATTCATCAGATCCGCTTGGGATCTCATAGTCTTCTCCAAAAGGAACAAGGTCCTTTGATGGCATGGAGGAAATCGGAACAGCATCAATTGGATTTTCGATTGAGCTGGTCATTGGCTTCATTTTCTTTGCAGCCGAAGAGTTTGACGCAGCTGATGCCTTCCTTTTCTTCACTGCAGCTCGCTCTGCAGCCTTGGTCTTCTTCACATCGAATGCACATGGAAGAATTGGAGTTGGTGTAGGTGCAGATGGAGCTGAGGAATCTGATTGATTTTCTTCAGGCGCAACTGATGCAGTTGCCCTGACTTCTTCAGTTTCTTCAGGCGCACCACTAGTGGATGCCCTGGCAGTTTCTTCAGCGGCTGGAATGGGATCATCAGCCCTGGAACTGACATTTTCATCAGTAGCCTGAACTTCATCAGCGGTGCTGGCATGTTCTTCAGTCGGCTGAGCTGAGACTCCAGCCTGAGGAATTTCATGTTGCGTTGGGGCAGCAACATTGGTGAATTTCTTCGTCAGGTTGACAAATCTGACTTTGGCTCCTTGCCAATCAACATAGTAGGCATCAAAGTCATTGCTGAGGGCTTGAATTTCAGACTGAGCCTGGAGAAGTTCCTCAGGTGTCATTCTGACAACGTTTTTCTTCAGGAGCTTCTCCTTTCTGTATTGATCTTTCTTAATCTCTCTTGCCTTTTCAAACTTCCATTTCTCTTCAGTGATGAAATGGGTCAACATATGACTTTGTCCAGGGGTCAGATGAAAATCAGGCATTGGGGTGTTTGGATCCTTGTGCCAGAGATCAATATAATCGAGGATTTTCCTCGGATCCAACAGCAGTGGCACAAATGTGCCTTTGGCTCTAGCGGCCTTCACCTGTCTGTCTCTGATGATTTCTGCAAGTTCATCATCAGAAGCTTCATCATCAGAAGGCACATGGAATGCGACCTGTTTCTTCTTTGGACTTGGCCAAGGACCTCGTCCAGCTGTTGCTTTGGTCTTCAGCAGAGTCGGGCCAGATGATGACTTTGGTGTAGCTGAGGAACTTGCTGAAACACCAGAGGCAATCGAGAAACCAGCAGTCCTTTGACATGTAGCCAGATGCATAG
Organism: Triticum aestivum; assembly: GCF_018294505.1. Taxonomy (NCBI): domain Eukaryota; kingdom Viridiplantae; phylum Streptophyta; class Magnoliopsida; order Poales; family Poaceae; genus Triticum; species Triticum aestivum. Next base: position 184,304,736 of record NC_057795.1, on the reverse strand, counting down.
GAGCTGAGGACTTTGATGGAGAAGTAGCAGTGTGAGGAATTTGCCGTGAGGGCGCTGCTGAGGAACTTGGCCATGAGGGCGCTGTTGGTGAAGCACTTGGCTTACGAGCAGGCTTCTTTGGCATGGATTTCCTCGGTTTGACCGAGGCCTCAGTAGCAGTAGCAGTGGCAGAATCCTCATTGAATTTCTTCACTGCCTCCTTGGCTTGTCTTGCCAATTTAGCTTCGCGCTTAGCCCATTCTTCAGGAAAGTCCTCACCATGTTTGATGCTTGTGGGGTCAGCTACTTGTCCAGGTGCCAATGGAGCTCTTGGGCATGGAGGATTGAGGGCGAATTTCTTCATGTACTTTGGAGTCACATATCTGTATTCCCTCCATTCCCTTGCCCATCTCCGTTCAATCCTCTGAATGCGCACCTTGCGCTGATTTTTGTTTTCTTTGCCAAATTTTGCTTCATCAGGTGTGCAATAGTCAGCATAAATTTCCTCAGGGATTTCAAACGCAGTCATAACCTCAGGTTTCTTTCCTCCTTTCTGCGGCTTCTTACCGTCTGCCATATTCTTCAGTTGAGGAATTTGAACAATTGAGTTCTCTGAAGAAGTATGCAGTTTTTCTTCGAGGAACGCTGCAAATGAGTTAAGTTGATGAGAACCTAGTGATTCAGCAGCAGACATGAGTACCTGTGAACAGAGTACAGGTGCGAGGAATTCGGAGAGGTCATATGCGTTCTGAGAAGGTTTTTCAAAAAGGACAAGTTTTGAGGAATTTGACCAGACGAACCTTGAGGAATTTCACTAAGCGTTCTTGTCTTAGGTTCCAGAGTTGTACAGATCGAAGATCCACACAATTAGGGAATCTTGAAGAAAATGATTGCTTAGAGAAACAGTTCAAGATCATATGATGTGAGTGATGTTCATATGTGTGAAAATTTGAAGAATAAACACCTTTGAAGATTTTCAGGAAAGCTTGAGAATCAAAGCGAGTAATAAAAGTAACTTTTAATTACCCGAAGTGAAGAACACGACGAACTGAGAAGAACAGATGGGAAGTTCGTCAGGTTAGATCTTCCTTGCCCTAACTCGGCGGAGGAAGACAGCTACGGCGGCGGCGGAGTGAAGATTTCCGCGGTCGGCGTGAGTACGACGGCGACGAGGTCGAGGCAGCGAAGCTCTTCCTCACCAGCGACGATGGAGTAGCGGCGGCGCTAGGGTTTGAGGAGCCCGACTGAGAGAGTAGTGATCGAGCGGAGTAAATTAAGTGAGGAAGGGGAGAGGGGTATTTATAGACACGGTGAAAAACTGTTTGCCCGAAGATTTTGGGACGAACGTGCCCCTGCCCTTTCTCCTTCACTCGACATGTGTCACCCACGTACTGTGTAGTGGAGATCATGTACGATCGTGGGTGAATAGAATAATGCATCATGGGATGCGGAACAGTTTGAGCGGCAAAACCGAAAATTTGGATAAGATTTGTTTTAAAGTTTCGTTCGCAATTTCTTCAGCTGACCAGGACACAGTGAAGATTTTGAACGAGTTTCAAATAGAACGCATATGAAGAATTTGTGAATAGATTGGGTTGAGTATAGCATAGAGGGGGAAGGGTCCGATCACATTCACTTAGCAGAAAAAGCAACTTGAAGAAATAGCTATAAGTGAATGCTGTAGAGGACATAAACTCATATATATATATATAGCCAATGAAGAAAAACGAAGGAAACAGTGAAGATTTTGCAAAGTTGAAGAATTTCAAAACTGAGGAAAAACTCAAATTGAAGATTTTCAACTTTTTGTGGTGGCGTGACCCACCGTATAAGAATGATGATTTCAGACACCGCGTACAATTGTCGTAGGGCCCTGAGAATCAAATTCTTCATTAATTTCTTCACACTTAGAGTGTTATTCTTCATTGATTGAAGAAAAATGTTTCTTCATGTGTTGCACATCTAAGTCATCAATTTTGCATAAGTGTTAGGATGTGTGTGTCCTTTTCAAAGAACATTCAAAGATTCTAAGATATTTAGCTCACACCGCAACTTGCTAAATCTCTTCTCATCCAAGGGCTTAGTGAAGATATCAGCTAGCTGTTCTTTAGTCTTCACGTGCTCGATGGAGATGTCGCCCTTCAACACATGATCACGAAGAAAATGATGACGAATCTGAATGTGCTTTGTCTTTGAGTGCTGAACTGGGTTGTGAGCAATCTTGATGGCACTCTCATTGTCACAGAGGAGAGGCACATTCTTCACGTTGACGCCATAGTTCTTGAGTGTTTGCTTCATCCAAAGCAGTTGAGCACAGCAAGAGCCAGCAGCAATGTATTCAGCTTCCGCAGTAGACAGTGATACGCAGTTCTGTTTCTTCGAGGACCAACAGACCAAAGATCGTCCGAGGAAATGACAAGTGCTAGAAGTTGACTTGCGGTCCACACGATCACCAGCATAGTCAGAGTCAGAATATCCAATGAGATCAAGAGCAGAGCCCTTGGGGTACCATAATCCTAGTGTTGGTGTGTGAGCTAGATATCAAATAATATGCTTCACAACCTTATGGTGTGATTCCTTCGGTGTAGCTTGAAATCGGGCACACATGCAAACACTAAGCATTATATCTGGCCTAGATGCACATAAGTACAATAAGGAACCAATCATGGAGCGGTATACCTTGTGGTCGAAGTCAATACCATTTTCATCAGTGCATAGATGGCCATTTGTGGGCATAGGAATTTTGACGCCTTTGCAATCTTGCATACCGAATTTCCTCAGTACATCTTTGAGGTATTTCTCCTGAGATATGAATATGCCATTGCGCTGTTGACGAATTTGAAGACCTAAGAAGAATTTCAACTCTCCCATCATAGACATTTGATATTCTTCACTCATCATATAGGCAAATTCATCACTATAACGTTGGTCAGTACAGCCAAAGATAATATCATCAACATATATTTGGCACACAAACAGTTCACCATCATAAGATTTAGTAAAGAGAGTAGGGTCGAGTGAACCGGGTGTGAAGCCATTCTTCATGAAGAATTCCTTCAATGTATCATACCACGCCCGAGGGGCTTTCTTGAGGCCATAGAGGGCCTTATTAAGTCTGAAGACTTTGTCAGGATTCTTTGGATCTTCAAAACCTGGGGGTTGAGCAACATATACTTCTTCCTCAAGCTTACCATTGAGGAATGCACTTTTCACATCCATTTGATATAAGATGATATCATGATGATTAGCATAAGCAAGTAATATGCGAATAGCCTCAAGTCTAGCAACAGGTGCAAAAGTTTCATCGAAATCAATTCCTTCAACCTGTGTGTAACCTTGAGCTACCAGTCGTGCCTTATTCCTTACCACAAGGCCATTTTCATCTTGCTTGTTGCAGTAGATTCACTTTGTGCCAATGATATTATGCTTGCGAGGATCTAGACGCTTGACCAGTTCCCAGACATTGTTGAGCTCGAACTGATGTAATTCTTCTTGCATAGCCTGAATCCACTCCGGCTCCAAAAATGCTTCATCTACCTTAGTGGGCTCTGTGATAGAGACAAAAGCATAGTGCCCACAAAAGTTAGATAAATGTGAAGCTTTTGAGCGTGTGAGAGGACCTGGCGCTTCAATGTCATCGATGATCTTGTCAACTTGTACTTCTTTTGCGACGCGAGGATGAGCTGGTTGTCGTCGAGGTATTTGATCATTTTCCTCAGCACCATTGTCTTCAGCATTATCTTCAGGTGCATCAGCTCGACGTTCTTCGCGTACTGGAATGAATTCTTCAGCAAATTCTTCAGTAGGAATGACATCCTCAGTTGCCTTGAACTTGATAGAATCCTCAGGTGCTGGTTCATCTAACACAGAAGGTAGGTGCTCTCTTTGCGAGCCATTAGTTTCATCGAACCGCACATCTACAGTTTCAACAATCTTGTGAAGAGCGATGTTGAAGACTCTGTAGGTGTGCGAGTCCTTTCCGTAACCAAGCATAAAACCTTCATGTGCTTTCGGTGCAAATTTAGAATTGTGGTGAGGATCTCTAATCCAACATTTAGCACCGAAGACTTTGAAATAACTCACATTGGGTTTTTTGTCAGTGAGGAGTTCATAGGCCGTCTTCTTGAAGAATTTGTGAAGATATACTCTGTTGATGATGTGGCACGCAGTATCAATTGCATCAATCCAAAAACGATGAGGCGTTTTGTATTCATCAAGCATAGAGCGAGCCATCTCAACAAGAGTTCTGTTCTTGCGCTCCACAACGCCATTTTGCTGAGGAGTATAAGGAGCAGATAACTCATGAGTAATACCAAATTCATCAAGATAGTCATCAAGACCGGAATTCTTGAACTCAGTTCCATTGCCACTTCTGATGTGCTTGATCTTCACACCAAAGTTGGTTGAAGCCCTCGAGGAAAATCGTTTGAAGACTTCCTGCACTTCATGTTTGTAAGTAACAATGTGTACCCATGTATATCGAGAGTAATCATCAACAATGACAAAACCATATAGAGATGCAGCATTAGAGACTCCTGAGTAATGATTAGGTCCGAAGAGGTCCATGTGAAGCAATTCGAATGGACGAGTAGTGGTCATGATAGTCTTCACTGGATGCTTGGCCTTGGTCATTTTTCCAGCTTCACAGGCTCCGCATAAGTGATCCTTGAGGAATTTGACATTCTCAATGCCAATGACATGCTTCTTCTTCGCAAGCATGTGCAAATTCCTCATGCCTGTGTGACCAAGTCGTTGATGCCATAGCCAGCCTTCTGAAGCTTTTGCAAGTAGACACACGGCTGGTTGTGGTCCTGTAGAGAAATCAACAATATACAAATCTCCTCTCCTAAAGCCTTCGAAGACTTTGGAATTGTCAGCTTCCATAATCACAACACAGCGATACTTGCCAAAGACAACAACCATATCAAGATCACAAAGCATTGAGACCGACATGAGGTTGTATCCTAAGGACTCAACAAGCATGACTTTGTCCATGTGTTTATCCTTAGAGATTGCAACCTTACCAAGACCCAATACCTGACTTTTGCCTTAGTCAGCAAAGATGATATGCTTCAGATGTGATGGTGATAAGGGAGCATCCATCAAAAGATTCTTGTCACCAGTCATGTGATTTGTACATCCACTATCGAGGACCCATTCAGTGGTTTTGGGTTGATCATCCTGCAGATGAATTAGTGTAACTTACAATCTCATATGCTTCATCAATGAAGAATATGATATCAAGTTCATCAGATGAATTTCATCAAGCAGTAAACAGATATAGCAGTAGGAGGACGTGTGAAAGTTTATTTCATCATGATTCGCCTGCGTCCTTTCAGGCAATTTTGTCAGGTCCCCAGCAAATTCTTCAGACGTTAAGGCACGTCTGGAGACCTGACCCTGCGTAAGAGATTAGTTCTTTTTCTTCACCACCCACATCTGAAGGGGTGGCAAAGAGTTCATCACTCTACGAGCACCATACGAGAATGGTGGCATAGAAGCCAAACCATTTCGTTTCACATAAGAGGGGTTAGGGTAAGCATATGAATAAGCAGAGAAATTCTTCGAGGACTTATGAACATAATGATTTGAAGAATAATGTGCATATTCGTAGCCCTTAGCTCTACCCTGCGAAACAGAGTTGTTAGCACGATGATAATCATATGAGGACTTTGATCCATTTGAGGAATTTGATCCACGTGAGGAATTTGGTCCATATGAGGACTTGGATCCATATGAAGAATTAGGTCCATATGAAGAGTTTGTTCTGGGGTTCCTATTCTTCACAGGTGGTGTCATGAGGACATTCACCTGAAGACTTTCAACATAACTTTTGGGAACCTAGATTTTCTTCATAGGGGAACTGTTCCTGCAGTTAGTCCCAACATATCTAGCAAATACTTCACCATTCTGATTTTTGAACAGTTTATAGTTGGAGTCAAATGACTCATCAGAAGAATGAGGAGATTCACATGTAAAGCCGGATAACTTGGATGGATCAACTGGAGGTCCCTTTGCAGCAACCCATGAGGTTTTGGGGTACTGCTCAGGCTTCCAATATGTTCCTTCAGCATTAAGTTTCCTCTCAAAGGCAATACCCTCTTTCCTAGGGTTTCTGTTGAGAATCTGCTTTTTGAGCACATCACAAAGAATATGATGCCCTTTGAGGCTTTTGTACATGCCTGTCATGTACAATTCCTTCAGCCCTGCATTGTTAGTGATACTAGCAATGTCCTCAGATGAGGAATTAGTGATAGCAGAGGCAGGTGAAGAATTTGTAACAGTTGAAGCATTTGAACATTCAGGTGAAGAATTAGCAGATTCACGTTCAATGCACTTTAAGCATGGAGGAACAAATTCTTCCTGAGAAGTGCTGATTTGTTGAGCAAGTAATGAATCGCGCTCCTTTTGAAGATCTTCATAACTCACTCTTAGCTTCTCAAGATCTTGCTTTCTTTGAAGAAATTCATAAGAAAGTTTCTCATGATCAGATAAGAGAGTGTTATGATGACTTTGAAGGTTATCAAACCTAGACTGAAGTGTCTGAAGATTTTCAGTCAGGGCTTTAGTGCGATCCATTTCTTCACCCAACATATCATCACTTTTGTCTAGCATGTTTTGAACCTTTTCCAAGGCATGTTGTTGTTTGGTGGCAATGCAAACAAGTTTGCTATAGCTAGGTTCAATATCATCATCAGATTCACAGTCACTAAATTCAGATGAGGAACATTCGGTTACCTCGACACCCTTTGCCATGAGACATGATGCAGAAGATGATGATTCTGGTTCAAAAGTCATCGTTTTGAGAGATTCCTTGAAGTCCTCAAACCAAGGATCATGACGGGTTTGATGACCTTCATAGACGTCGGAGATTCGGTCCCAGATAAACTTTGCATTGCAAAGATGCATAATGTGCTTGAATTGATCTCTGGATAGGCAGGAACAGATGATATCCCTCGCCATGAAGTCAAGTCGAGTGTATTTGCGAATATCATCTGCGTTCTCCGACTTGCATAGATCAGTAAGACCAATCTCAGTGATGGTCCACAGCTTGCTGTCCCTTGCCATGAGGCGCTTCCTCATCATGGCCTTCCACTTGGGATAATCATGACCGTCAAAGATAGGGCATGTCACTTTCTTCATACCTGCGGTCGACATAACTAAAACTCCAGGCAGTTAAACCAAAATCACACAGAACAAGGGAGTACCTTGCTCTGATACCAATTGAAAGTGCGTTATGTCGACTAGAGGGGGGGTGAATAGGCGATTTTTATGAATTCTTCACTGAGGAATTTGCCGGTGAGGAAATTCCTTAGCGAAGAACTATTAGGAGCGGAATAAGTACTCAGAAGTAAGCATAACAGAATACAAGCATGGTCATCATGATGAAATGAAGACTAGCACAGAGTACAGAAAGCGTAATCACAGGATAACACAAGATGAAGACAAACAGACCGAAGAAATTAAACTAAGGAAATTGAGAAAGTCTTCAGTCAAAGTCTTCAAACACAGATATGAACAAACACTCAACATACTAATGAGGAAATGAAAGGGTTGAGGAAATAGAACCAGTAGGTTGATGAAGACAATGATTTGGTAGACCAGTTCCAACTGCTGTCTCAGTTGTACGTCTGGTTGGAGCGACTGAGTATTTAAACTCGAGGACACACAATCCCGGACACCCAGTCGCTGAGCACGCAGCTCAGGACACCCAGTCCTCACCGTATTCTCCTTGAACTAAGATCACACAGATCTTGTCCAATCACTCGTGGTAAGTCTTTAGGCGACTTCCAAACCTTCACAGACTTGGTCACTCGGCGATCCACAATTCCTCTTGGATGCGCTAGACCTTGACGCCTAACCGTCTGGAAGAAGCACAGTCTTCAAAGGTAACAAGCGTCGGATCCACGCAGGATCAATTTCTTCAGTGATGCTCAATCACTTTGGGTTTGTAGGGGTTTGGTTTTGGGTTTTCCTCACTCGATGATTTTCGCTCAAAGTCCTCGGAGGATGGGTTGCTCTCAAATGACAAGTGTCAAGTTCTCTCGGAGCAGCCAACCAACTAGTGGTTGTAGGGGGCGACTATTTATAGCCTAGGGAGCAGCCCGACATGATAAGACATAAATGCCCCTCAATGATATGACCGTTAGGTGGATAAGATATTTTGGGACAGCTGGCGCGCAGCACAGCAACGGTCGGAAATTTGACTCTCAAATTCCTCAGGGCTATCATGTTCCTCACTGTGTAGGTAATTCGCACTGACGAATTCCTAACTCCTTAGTCAGAACAAATCAGTGACCAGAAGAACTTCGTCTTTGTCACTGAAGAAAGTGACTGAACTATATGAGATTTCCAAAGGCTTCACTCGAAGGGATTGGTAGGTGTAGGATTTTGAGTTGAGCATCACATGGAAATTTTTCCTTAGTATTTCCTCGACCCCCTTTAACAGTACAGTGTTTCATATGACTCAAGAAAGAGAAAATGAAACTACGAAAACAAAGGTCTTCACTCTTCATGTTCCACAAATGAATACCAAGTCTTCAAGGTCACACCAATTTCTTCACTTTCAAAGTCTTCAGAAAGTCTTCAGAATATCAAAGTCTTCAGTTGAAGAACTTCATTTTTAGGGGTCGACTTTCTCTGTAAATATCAAACTCCTCATAGACTTATAGACCTGTGTACACTCACAAACGCATTAGTCCCTTAACCTATAAGTCTTCAATACACCAAAATCACTAAGGGGCACTAGATGCACTTACAGGTGGGTATTCTTCTCCGTAAGATCCTGCATAACAAATGATCCTTAAATCAGTTATTCTAACTATTTTAAGTCTCGGGGGCTACTGGCATATATAACTATTAAAATTCCTCACCCGTATGTCTTTCACATACTGCTCCGTGGCTCTGGTTAGACCATCTCGAGCGGCACGGAGGTGCGTGTCTCCCGCATTAAAGGCATTCAGTGCCTCCGGGGAGAAACACGCGTCACGAAGAACTGTACGGCGGCGCCTGTGATTCATGGCGCTCTCCACCTCACACTTGGTGGCGGACAGCCTGTCGGCATCCTCCGTTGGAGGAGCATCCGGCTCAAGCCTTGTGTTCGCCCCCCTTCCGGACCACGCGTTGGAGCATGGCTGGCGGAGGCTTGATTGGCAACCTCTCCGGACACTGTCCGGCGAGCGCTCTTCCTCCTGGGAAAATCATGAGCGTCAATATACCTCCTAGGGATCTTTCCCTTAAAAACAACGGTGCGCTGTACCGTTGCGGCGATGTTTCGATTCGCGCCGCACTCCTCTTCCGCCTGCTGGGCTGAACTGACCCTTGCTGGTCAGCCGCCACGGGTTCGGCTTCCCGCCTTAAAGGCGCCTCCTGCAATGCACCATTGGAATATGATGGTCAGAAATGAGCATGGATAAAATGATGGTGTCAGGACTCCGGTCGTAGTCACCTGGGAAGCCGGAGATAAACCGGGATAGTCAGCCGTAATGGCGACTAGAGCATTGTCCATGCTAAGTTGGTGGAACACCCCGTCAATCAGCTCCACCTTTATGTTCGGATCCTCTTCGGAGGCCGGATCAAGGGATCGTCCCGGATCCTCGGGCTGTGGAGTCAGGCTTTGTATGCCCTCCACATCCCGGCGCAGCTCCTGCGTCAGAATCACAAAGTGAGACACTTGACTTTGGGAATATGGATCGGACAGATAAACGTCCGCTTACCCAGCTCCGAGGGTTATTCATGGAGAATCCATTCAACGGACTCGTGGAGGAAGTCATCCTTCTCCCCCTTGTACAAGCCATACAGGATCTTCACCAGATCGGTGGCCGATCCCGCCCCTTGCGGCCATGACGGGTGGCGTCATCCTCCCTGTTGAAATCCCACATGGGGTGGCCCCTATATTGAAGCGGCTGCACCCCTCGCATAATGCACATGGCCATGACTCCAATCATGGTCAATCCGGAGTGGGCCAGTAACCTTATCCGGCTCATCAGATATTGGACGCTCCCATCATCTTCCCGTTGAGGGCTCCGCGGGCGCCAACTCAGGCGTTTCTTCAAGGGAGCGTTGCTGAACTCCGGGAGGCCGATCCGAACTGGATCCGGCAGAGGGGCGTCCTCCATATAAAACCATTCCGAAGGCCAGTCTTTGGACTCCTTCTTCGGGGTTCCGGATAGATATCCGGTCCCCGTGATGCGCCATATTTCGGCTCCGCCCACTTGATATATCGACCCCTCATGAGAATGGGGTACAAGGCAAAACAATCTCTTCCATAGTGCAAAATGGGGCTCGATGCCCAAGAACAGCTCGCAAAGAGCCACAAAACCCGCGATGTGCAAAATAGAGGCAGGTGTAAGGTGGTGACGCTGGAGTCCATAGAACTCCAGGAGCCCCCAGAGAAACGGATGTATGGGAAATCCGAGTCCCCTTATTAGATAAGGGACGAAGCATACCCGCTCTCCTCTGGAGGGATTGGGGACACTCTCCGCCTGCTTTCCACCCTTGTAGGTGGCCAGTCCGGCTCGAACGGGAACCATGAAGGCCGGGGGAAGATATCCCTCAGATTGGAGCGCCACCAGCTCGCTATGCGGGACTGAACATCTCCTCCAATCTCCTGGCTGAGGGCTAGGGGCGCGAGAGGAGGAGCCGCATCGACTATCCATGATGGAATGGATATTTGTCAAAGGCGCTTCAATGAGTACTTGCGGAAGGAGGATGGTGTGAGTTGGATCTAGATCCTCGCCTCTTTTATAGGCAGCTCATTCACGCGGCTGGGGGGTAAAACGCAAAAATACCCTAGCTTTTCGCATTCATACGACACATGGAAGAAGGCCATTATTGGACGTGGAGGCCAAGGAGCGCAACATTTATATGGAAGCCGGACACTATTCAGGCACTTGGCATTTGAAGGAGAACCCGCCTTGCAACACCGAAGACAATATACGTGCCGGACTCGTCGTCATTGAAGCCTGGTTTGGGGGCTACTGAGGGAGTCCTGGACTAGGGGGTGTCCGGATAGCCGAACTATCATCATTGGCTGGAATCCAAGACTATGAAGATACAAGATTGAAGACTTTGTCCTGTGTCCGGATGGGACTTTCCTTGGCGTGGAAGGCAATCTTGGTGATACGGATATGTAGATCTCCTACCATTGTAACCGACTCTGTGTAACCCTAGCCCTCTCCGGTGTCTATATAAACCGGATGGTTTTAGTCCGTAGGACAACAACAATAACAACAATCATACCATAGGCTAGCTTCTAGGGTTTAGCCTCCTTGATCTCGTGGTAGATCTACTCTTGTAATACCCACATCCTCAATATCAATCAAGCAGGATGTAGGGTTTTACCTCCATCAAGAGGGCCCGAACCTGGGTAAAACATCGTGTCCCTTGTCTCCTGTTACCATCCGCCTAGACGCACAGTTCGGGACCCCCTACCCGAGATCCGCTGGTTTTGACACCGACAATCGTCGACCAACTCATCGTTGGGCTTGGGGCGGCGGAAGGTGGTGGCGCCACAGCAGGGCTTCCCGGCGGCCGCCTGATGCTCACGGCGACTAGAGAAATTTCTTGAAATGCATGCGGCCGCCTGATGCCCCCTCTATTTTCAATCACGCAATGCATTTCAAGAAGTTTCTCAAGTCGCCATTCATCCCTGTGTGGACCAACTTTGTTCCCCTCGTTCTGATAGTGATAGTCTGGTGGCTATTCCGACACATGCGGTCATGATGCACCACACATCCTTTTGGTGTCAGAATCGTGCAGAGCCACGAACAATGGCAAAGCATGCTTGCAGAACCTCAAATGACTGCTCAACATCCTTCCTACATTCTTGTTAACGCCTTGCAAAGTGAATTCTCTTGTTAACTTGAGGATTTGATATTATCTTCGCAAAAGTAGACCATGATGGATATATGCCATCAACAAGAGAATAGCTCATGTTGTATCCCATTTGTCGAAGTCGATTCTGGAAGATCTCGGGTTGGGGTCCCAAACTAGTTGTCTTGATGCGATGGTAAGAGAGACACATGATTTACCCAGGTTCATGCTCTCCTAGGAGATAAAATCCAACATCATGCTTGTGTTGTATTGGTTTGGGATGGAGTACAAAGCACAAGTTGGTCTACCACGAGATCGTTTTGTGTTGTCTACAAGCCCTACCCCCTCATTTATATATGTACCAGGGGGTCTAGGGTTACAATTAGGTCGGCTACGTAGAAGGTAAATGTGTTGTAGATGACCTCTTAATCTTGGAGTACGTGCCAAGTATTTGGGAGCATTCCTTTGATGCGCCTTGGGTTGCCTTGACGTGGTCCACTAGTGAACTGACGTGGGGATGGATGGCCTGGCCCACCTGTCTAGGAGATGACCTGGCAAGTGACCCCTAATCTGGGACACCATCAGTAGCCCCCGAAGCGATCTTCAAGTCAGAGACACTCCTTGGATCTTCCCGATATGTTCTGCTTCTTTAGCCGTCGGTCATGAAAACTAGTTGAACGAATTCTCCCTGTGTCCGACTTCTTGTTCGTCCAAGCTTATCAGAAGAGTTTTCATGCCCTCCTTGTTTTCTCACAAGTGTCTCGCTGCTCTCAAATTGCGCTCACTCTGCAACCCACCTGGTTAAGAGATGTCTTCTTCATGACGGCCAGGACCATGTGTGAGTGTGGATTAGGGCATCTCCAATGGTTATAAGATAGTTGTTGGTAGACTTTGCCATATAGGATTTTTGATGATGTGTCATACAATAAATGAGGAAAGAGAGGAAGGTTGTATGTACATGAACCAACACCCCTTGCACAAGCTCCAATATAGAATGAGAGAGCACCTTATTTATTATCTCACATCCTATTGGGCAAACAAGATACAACCCATTGGAGTTGTTGTATGTTAAGGTGTTGGTTGATGACATGGCATATTTTACCAACAAGCTAACATACAAACTGTTGGAGATGCCCTTAGGGCTCACCATCGCCTAGTCCTATAAAAAAAGGTGGTCGTGGGCTTCGAGACATATAATAATCAGCCGTCGGTCCCTTCGATGTTCATGCACGATGCACGGGAAGCAAGCGGATTTAATATGTTGTGACCCAGGTGCGCCGCCGCTGTTTCACAAATTACTTTCACATATCAGAGCATGGTTAATAGTATAGCCAGCTGCTGGCTATAAGCCAGTGCCATGTCATCTACATCCCATCTTATAGTCAACATGTACAATAGTAGATCAAAAGAGTGTACTACTTGTTTATTATGTGGCCCACCTTTCATTCTCACAAAGTGCCTAGGAGCACGTGCTAGAGCTGGCTCTTCACGAAGAGCCCGCTTACCTTCTCTCTCCTCTTCTCTTTCCTCCAACTAAGCAGAAATATACTAGTTTATTTCTTATAGCCCGCTGACTCAGCTCTACTATACTTGCTCTAAAGGGGTGTGGGGTTTCAAGGGTGAAAATTTTGCATGCAGCTTACTCCTCTCCCTCATCTTTTTCCTTGAGCTATGCCGCCCCTATCCTTGTCTTACCTTAGCGCCCTTTCCCGCTTCCGCCAATGGTTGGCAATCATTCACAGAGAAGATCCAGGAACAATAGTTCAACATCGTGGCCAACTCTATCGAGGGAGGATGGAAGCGTTGCACTTCTCTCAAGGTCAACTGGACCGACTTTCCACAATCGGCTATCTGTCGAGTAGTATATGTGTGCCCGAGGCTAGTCGTCGTTGGTGAGGACATCTTCCAAGAATACACCCCCAACCCCCAATAGATCAAGCAGGTATGCTTCGTTACTTTCCTCCTTATGGATTTGGTATTTCCAATCCACCTTTTTCTACGAGGCCTTTTCCACTTTTACTACATCCAACTGCATCATATTTCCCCAAACTCCATCCTTCACAAAGCGTGCTTTGTCATGTTATACGAGGCCTTCCTCGGATGTGCATCATACTTCGGCTTGTGGTGTAGATACTTCTTTGTCCAACCACACTCAAGGGGCGAGATGTTGTTGGTTTGTGGGGGCGTTGTTATCTGCAGGTTGGCCTATTTCGGGTACCTTGACGGCTTTGCTGAGGAGACCGACGAGGACTAACAAGAGGAATGGTTTCACCATCCTAATGTGCCACTTGAGGATCCTAGGGCAGGATTGCCAATCGCTTTCACCACGACCCCGCTAAACAAAATACACCTCGCGTTCAAAGAGTCAGCTTCAAGCAAACTAGTAAGCAATCGCCAGGTTAGCAGGACAGGTGGCACGACTTCGCCAAAATAGCGTTACTCTGGCCAGTGTGTTGGGAGACGTTGCATGGAAAAACAAAAAAATTTGTACGCACATGCAATGATATATCCATGGGGATGCATAGAAACGAGGGGAAGAGTATGTCTATGTACCCTCGTAGACCGAAAGCGGAAGGATTTGACAATGCAGTTGATGTAGTTGAACTTCTTCTAGCTCCGATCGATCAAGTACTGAACATACGACACCTCCGAGTTCTGCACATGTTCAGCTCGGTGACGTCCCTCGGCTTCTTGATCTAGCAAGTTGTTGAGGTAGTAGATGAGTTCCGTCAGCACGATGGCGTCGTGACGGTGATGGTGAAGTGATCCGTACAGGGCTTCGCCTAAGCACTACGAATATATGACCGTCGGAGTAAACGGTGGAGGGGGGGGGCACCGCACACGGCTAGGAAATTGTTTGCGGTGTGCTAGAGGCACCCCCCACATATATATAGGTGGTAGGGAGAGGGGAGGCAGCCAGGGTGCGCCCCAAGTAGGATCCGAATCCTACTTGGGGTTTCCCCAAGTGGCGCCCCCTGCCTTATTTCACCAGAGAAGAAAGGGAAGGGGAAAGGGAGAAAGGAAGGGGGGGGGGGGTGAACCCCTTTTTTCCTTCTCCCAGTTCGGCCTCCTGCCATAGGGGGGCGCGCCACCCCTTGTGGGCTGGTGTGCTCCCCTCTCATGGCCCATATGGCCCATATATTCCCCCCGGGGGTTCTGGTAACCCCTCCGGTACTCTGATAAATACACGATACACTTCAGAACACTTCCGGTGTCCGAATACTATCGTCCTAAACATCAATCTTTACCTCTCGACCATTTCGAGACTCCTCATCATGTTCGTGATTTCATGCAGGACTCTAAACAGCATTCAGTCACCAAATCACACAATGCATATAATACAATATCGTCATCGAACTTTAAGCGTGCGGACCGTGCGGATTCGAGAACTATGTAGACATGACCGAGACACCTCTCCAGTCAATAACCAATAGCGGAACCTGGATGCTCATATTGGCTCCTACATATTCTACGAAGATTTTTGTCGGTCGAACCGTTATGACGACATACGTAAGTCCCTTTGTCCATCGGTATGTTACTTGCCCAAGATTCGATCGTCTGTATCTTCATACCTAGTTCAATCTCGTTACCGGAAAGTCTCTTTACTCGTTTCGTAATGCGTCACCTCGTGACTAACTTCTTCGTCATTTGCTTCCAAGCTTATGATGTGTATTACCGAGAGGCCCAGAGATACCTCTCCGATACTCGGAGTGACAAATCCTAATCTTAATCTATGCCAACTCAACAAACACCTTCAGAGATACCTGTAGAGCATCTTTATGATCACCCAGTTATGTTGTGACGCTTGATAGCACCAAAGGTATTCCTTCGGTATCCAGGAGTTGCACAATCTCATAGTCGAAGGAATATGTATTTGACATGAAGAAAGCAATAGCAATAAACTGAACGATCAAAATGCTGAGCTAATAGATGGGTCTTGTCCATCACATCATTCTCCTAATGATGTGATCCCGTTATCAAATGACAACACATGTCTATGGTTAGGAAACCTTAACCATCTTTGACCAACGAGCTAGTCTAGTAGAGGCTTACTAGGGACTCGATATTTGTTTATGTATTCACACATGTATTTAAGTTTCCGATCAATACAATTCTAGCACGAATAATAAACCTTTATCATGAATAAGGAAATATAAAATAACAACTTTATTATTGCCTCTAGGGCATATTTCCTTCAGCGTGATGGCGGTGGCACTCAGCTGGGGAATCCAACCACTCCAATATCAGACTCACCCGACATGGGAACATAATGGCTCCGGTGATTCTACTCAGGCCATCCGAGGAAGGTTCTATGAAGACAAGTCCCTAAAGGACATGCTCACACTGATGTTCATGGGCGAGGGGTTCAACTTCTCCGAGGAGCCACGGGTTGATGGATTCTCCTCCTCAAGCCCGTATGAGTAGTAAGTTCATGCTACTTCATATTTTTATGATAGTCTACTAACTTCCTGGTGTGTGTCTATGGTTTTCTACTAAATGGAGGCTATGGTCCACCAAACTTAACTTTCCGGCTCCTCACCAAGATGCGAAAAATCCAGAGTCGCTGGAGCTCAGCAGGGTCGAGGACTCCATCATCACGACCTCTAGTCATGGTGGTGTCATTTACCCGGTGAACATAGATGGTGAGGACATCATTGTGATTGAGGAGCATCAGGCAGGACCCCCACCCCAAGAAGATGCTGTGGGAGCCAGTCATCAGGGTGTGCGAACGCAGGGTCCTAGCACGAGTGCTCCTATGACTGGGGTTACCACCCTATCAGAGAATCAACATTTGGAAAAATGTTTGAGGTCCTCACGCTGTGTGGAGCCACCTCAAGTATCATGGACAATAGCATTGTTGCAAGGCAAAGTAGAAGAAGGGCCCAACCCTAGTGGGATAACTTCATTCTCAATAGGAGCATAAGATAAATAGTCAGTAGCAACATGCAGCTCCTCATCCGCAGGAGGAGGGATCATAGTAGGCGCCGACACTTCAACCACTATAGGGGGGAATGAAAGTGCAAGTTATCAACCAGAGTGGGGGTTGAATGGGACATGTCTAGAAATTCATCGAAGGAATGGGTACTTGAATGAATATCAGAGTTTGGTTACATGGAGATTGCAAACAATCTTGGGAACCTAGTGGCAAGTTGGTCCGGTCCTAACCACATGTCTAACCAAAAGACAATGGATTTACCATTCCCAATACAATGTACCACCCCCACATGATGTAGATGCTGAATTTTTGTAATTGCTTTCCAGAATTGGGATCAATTTCTACATGAGACAATTGATACCGGAGCATGTTGGAGGTATTTATGCTTGATAACCATACTCCACCTTGATCCGTCAACATTTTCCATGCCCACATGGCCATTAGACACCAATTCATTGCTTGGTATTCAAGGTCCCAAGGCCCCCAACCTCTTGTGGAGCACATATTGTACTCCAATGAACCATGTGGTAATTTTTCTTTCCAAGTCTTTAGCCCAAAAGAGCTTGGATCTGGCAATACCAAATTTAGCAAGAACCACATCTTGAAGCAAATAAAAGATCATAATGAACATGTGGAGGATAGAGCGACATGCATTGATCAATGTAGTTTTACCTCTAGTTGATTGATATTTACCAACCCACGGTTCAACGTGTTAGGACCCCGACTCAATGCCACATCGATCTAGCATGTAACACCTCATATCACTTTGCGGCCTCACGCACGGTATTCCCACGGGTGTCGCCTTACCTTAGCCCGGGACCGTTTGCGCCTTTTGGCACACGTATATGACAGTGTCGCTAGCATCCATATGATAAGGAGCCCGGGCTGACATGGCTAGTCGTAAACCCAAAGTGGCACAGACTTACAGGGACAGGCATCCATGACCCAGCATCGAACGTGTCGGTCATCAGCGAGTGAATCCAGGCTGTAGCACTGGGCTAGCAGGACTCCGGTGAACCGGGCTGTAGCGGGCTAACAGGACTCCGGTATTCCTCGCGTGACATTTCCCCGATGGGACAGACACAGGAACGAAGAAGGACACATGCCGGCCAGCCTAAGTGTTCCGGAGCAGTAGCAAGCTACCAAGGCTCGGTGGAAACACTAGGAGACATTTCCCCGTAAGAGAGGCTACTAAAGATAAACAACTAGATGGTCAGATCCCACACATACCAAGCATTTCAATAACATACACACAATATGCTCGATATGTGCAACTACAACATGGCATCACAACATGACTCTACGACTCAAGTAAATTATTCAATAGGCTCCGAGGAGCGAGATATTACAAACAGGGGTCTCACAACCCAACATTCAGAGCATACAAGTCAAAGCACAAGCGGAAGCTATCATGTCTGAGTACAGACATCTATAAATGAAAAGGGCTGAGAAGCCTGACTATTTATCAGATCCTGCCGAGGGCACAAGATCGTAGCTGAGGTAACAAGCTAAACGTCGAAGTCCACGCGGAACTACTAGCGAGACCGAAGTCTCTCTGCAAAAACTTAAATAGGCAAACGTGAGTACAAATGTACCCAGCAAGACTTACATCAGAACTAACTACATATGCTTCATTATCAACAAAGGGGATGGTGGGGTTTAACTGCAGCAAGCCAGCTTTGACTCGGTGGCTATCCTAAACTACGACTGCGAGTAACTCTTTTGAGGTGGCGCACACGAGTCCACATATTCACCATATCAATACACCACTATGGATCCGCTCCCGTCTCCCTACGAGAACGCCATCCATAGCACTCACGCTTATCTTGCGTATTTTAGAGTATCCGCTTTCACTTGTCTATGAACTGATATAAGCAACCCAGAAGTCCTTTTCCGCGGACACGGCTATTCGAATAGATGATGTTAACCCTGCAGGGGTGTACTTCTTCATACATGGTTCCACCACTTAGCGTCTGCACACGACATGTGCTCGGCAGACTTCAAGCGAAAGCCGACGTGGGTGTAGACCACGACCTACCTAAACACTCAAGTCTCTAGTCCAGGTTTATCGCCTATTCGGGTTCCATCCATGAGGAGATCCGGCCGAGGTTTCGCTCACAGCCCCAAACGATGTGAACAGGGTTCCCGAGATACCAAACGGGCATCCGGTACACTGTGCCACGTACCTACCGCATCACAGCCCACCCCTACGGTCAGCGCTGTCCACGGCCTCCAGTAAGCTACAAACACCAGAAACTACTTGCAACTCCTGGACAGAGGACTAGGGTGAATAAGAAGTCGAGCGGGGTCATATTTCAGGGCCCAATGCATGGTAGTAGCTGAATCATGGATCACAAACACAGAACTCAGTTCCTAAGGACGGCTTCAATGAGACAACCCACCATGTACTCCTACATGGCCTCTCACCGACACCTTTTACCAAATCGTGTTCACACACTTAGCTCACACATAGTAGGACATGTTCACACACCTCTGATTCATCCTCGATGAATCAGACCTGACTCAACTCTAAGCAGTAGCAGGCATGACAAACAAGCATGAATGAGTAGGCACATCAGGGCTCAAACAACTCCTACTCATGCTAGTGGGTTTCATCTATTTACTGTGGCAATGACAGGTCATGCAAAGGATGAAGGGGTTCAGCTACCGCAGCAAGTAACAAATATGTCGTTGTTGTCCTAATGCAATAAAAGAGAGCAGGAGCGAGAGAGTGGGATTTTATCGGAATGAACGAGGGGGTTTTGCTTGCCTGGCACTTCTGAAGATAACATTGAGTCTTCATCAGTGTCAACGATCACATCATCGGTATCACGTCTATCGAGAGGGGACAAATACCGGCAACACAGAAGGGAACACAATCAATGCAATGCACAATATGATGCATGATCATGACATGGCAAAATGAATGTGTTTTGGCTAATGCAACTAGCAACAGATTAAATGAAGTTGGTTTGAATACAAGATTCAAATTCAAACTCCATATGTGATTAAATAAATGCCCTTTATATGATTTGTGCTAAACAGCAGCTATAAGTTGTTCTAACATGCATGAAAATGGTACAGATGGATTCCTTGAATTTTTCTGATAATTTTTCATATATAATTTATTTAATTTGGAGTTACGGTTAATTTTCTATGATTTATTGAAGTTTTAGGCATTTTCTGGAATTTCAGAATTAAATTAAATCCAGAAAATACTTATTGCGTCAGCCCCACGTCACAGTGACGTCAGCAGGGTCAACTGGGCGCCCCAGGTCAAACCTGACGTGTGGGGGCCACACGTCAGTGATACAGGAGCTAATCCCGGTCAAACCCAGCGCTAACTGAGGTTTGACCAGGGGTGGGGCCCATAGTCAGTGGCCTAGGGGGTTGATTAGGGCGTCATTAGTGCTAATTAAGCGTGCCACGTCGGCAGTCGCCGGAGTATCGCCGGCGGCGACCATTCCGCACGGCGGCACGGCTCGAATTCGAGCTAGGGGCGTCAGTTTGGCGCGCTGAGGGCACCAGGGGATGGCCCTTGCTCCCGCGCATCCAGAGGACCGAGTGGGAGGTCGTGGGGTCGCCGGAACTCATGCCGGCGATGAGCTTTGGCGGCGATGGTGTTCGGTGGTGCTCGGGCGCGTTGCTACGGTGCATCAGTGAGCAAATGGAGAGGCTGGGCAGCACCTGCTAGTCATGGGGAGCGCTAAGAGCAGCTCAGTGAGGCCAGGGGAGCTCGGAGGCTATGCGTGCAGCAGCAATGGCGGACGGTGGCTTCGGTGCTCGTGGGGAACGGCGCTACGGCACGGAGGGAAGCATGCTGAGTTAGGGGAGAGGGTCAGTGACTCACGGCGATGACGAGGGGACGCTCGGCGAGGTCGGGGACGGTCCGGAGCCGGCGAATTTGACGAAGATGGCCGGCGGGTCCGAGGTAGAAGACGACGGCGATGGCGGCGATGCAGGGCTTCCGGAGGGCTGTGGATCGGTGGGGAGGAAGAGGGGGTCGAGGCGGAGCTCCTGGGTGCATCGGCGAGGCTAGGGGTGGCCGGTGGCCATGGGTACGGTGACGATGACGGCGAGCTCCGCTCGGTCGCGGGAGGGGAAACAGAGGAGCGAGGGGGAGGGAGGTCCAGAGAGCGAGGGAGAAGTGAGAGGGGGTCGGGAACGTCTCCGTGGCGTCACGAGGAAGTCGGGGAGGCTGCCACGGCGAAGCAGGAGGTGGCCGGCGTCGGCGCGCGTGCGTCCAGCACGCAGCTGCTTCGGGGCGAGGGGGAGGAGGCTGACTGGCAGCTGGGCTGCACAGTAACGGGCCGCGCAGAAGCTGGGCCGGCTACAGGTAAGTGGCCCAGGTACGGGTCTTTCTCTCTCTCTCTTTTTCTAATTATCTCAGTTTTCTATTATTCTGTAAATTTAGGGCTTTATTAAAAATACTCAGACACTTTCAAAAATCATGAAACTAATCATGGCTACTGTTTAGAATATATCCAACAGTAAACATTTTAGTTTATGAGTATTTGAGCATTTGAAATATTTAATAGCATTTAAATTCCCAAAAGAAAATACTATATGATTTAATTCAGTGACCAAATATGTCCTGCAAAAATATAACCATTTTTGGTAGATGCTTCCACCTCAAACCAGAAATGTTGAACATTTTTAGAGGACATTTTGAGTTCAATGAAAAAGGTTTTATTTTGACCCTAGTTGAATTCATTTGGTGCTAGGGCTTAGTCAATCCCCATTTCAACTTTTTGTAAAAGTAAACATGATGCATCACCAAAGACTAGTACTAGTGCATTACCAGAAGCTAGGGATGTGACAACTCACCCCCACTAAACAAGAATCTCGTCTCGAGATTCAAGCGTAGGGTAAGGTGAAGGGTAACGCAGACTAGTATAATATTCACGATCCAAGGTGCACTTCAGTTGAACGTTGATTCATTCACCATCATTGTCTTGATGTTTTGCTCTGAGAAATCCTGTCAACATGACATGGAGGGAAGAAGGAGACTCTAGAAGGGTCGATCTTCTCGAAGATCGAACAACTCACGGAATGAGACATAGGACCATCTCTCGGGTTGAGACACGAGTTACACATCAAGAGGGGTGGAAAGAGACGGATGACGAAGGTGCACTAGGTGGACAACAATTCCACACTTAAGAGGGTGGTAAACGATTGTCCATGTAGCGAGGAGTTAAGTTGACATGACACCATAATGATGCACCTTAGGGAAGGTGACTCGTAGAAATATCCCCTTAAGTGGCAAAAAGAATTACCTTTGATTCAGAGATCATTGAGAACCTTTATACCAGCCTAAGACAATTCTCGAGCGATCGTTTGGAGGGGGTCGGTAGAATGGCATACTCGGACTTGGATGATGTGGATTACCTTGTTGAAGACAACGCAATGGATGATTTTTGCTTATCACCGGAAATGGAAGGGACCCATGGTAGAATGGCACATTGGCGGTGCAAGCTGGGAACAAAATGCAAATGCTGGGAATGATGCTAGTAACTGGGGAAGAACCCAACAATAAAGAGTGAATTCACTGTTGGAGTGGTTATAGCATAACCGACGAGACTAGGAGCAATCCCGGTTAGTGCCGGCGATAATACCTAGCGCTTGTGCGTGCTCTCAAGAACTTGAGCAATTCCATTATCATCAAGGTTTTATCAACATCCGTGCAAGGGTCCGGTAACACAACTTACTACCATGATGAATGGTGATGGAGGATGCAGATGCAGAGAAAGATAACACCTTCTCAGATTTCACCTTAGCGAGGCCAAGGAAATAAAATCTGGATGATCGACCGAGAGACATTTAGCACTCCGCTTTTAATGTTCTCCTTGACGTGCCGGTGTATCCCATTCATAGATATGGTTTGATAACTAGAACATCAAGTAAAGGTCAGACTTCGGGAGCAATAGAATCCATAAGGAACAATTACGGAGGTAAATCCTACGAAATCCTTATGGGGAGGTGGCCAACTTCTTCAATCAAGATACTACAATAATAGGTCTTTTGGCTGGGTGGTGCTGGCCACGACATCCACTTTACCAGTTATCGAGGAACCAATATTATAGTTCTTGGGGAAATGTTCCAACCATCATATCTGCCTGAGATTCAGATCTGGTTGGTGTCAGAATATTCCAGACCCATCGAGTCTAGGAAGAAAAATGAAAGTTTGCAACACAAATCGACGAGATGACGTTGCGAGATTCTCGGGGAATGAACTACGATAGTAAGCTCCAAAACATGAGCTGGTTCTTCTACACACATGTGAACACGTTGTCCCAGACAAGCATGACCACAAAGTAGTCTTATAATAAAACACTACCGAGTTCAGGAGGGGGAACCATCAACGAGGGTATCGAAGTCCTTACATAAGTCCGGATTAGCTCTTATGAAGAAACTCCTTCTCCTTGAACAAATCAATCAGTGGCTTAGTGTGCTAGGATACACATATGGAATGAAGGTTGCAAGTCTCCAGACCACAGAATACTTCGCACGTGTGCATGACTGACTTGCGATGATTCCAAAGGAAGCAACATTGACTTTCTCGAATCCACGGCGGCAACTTGCATCAGATGCACATGAATTAAAGGAAGTCACTACCTTCATCCAAACATATGCTTCATGAGCTAGCATGAACAAATGCTTTCAAAAGTTTCCAACACTAGCTTAATGTTCAACAAAATCATGGAGGAGATAAGGATGTTGTCAATGGGCTCAACAACAATTCATTTAGGTTTCCTTTTAAAAGGAATTCCATAGTTAAGTGAACACGGTGATAGCATTGGTCAGACCAAAGATGTAATGGTGCATGCTCGGGGGATCAACCACGAATAAGACAACATTACGAGCATCGTTGGTACTGATTTGATTTGACGATAGCCCACACTCAAATCAAAGGATTGATAAGACAATAGGTCCAGCAACTGATCACAAGGACCAATCGATGAAGATATCATCTTTCTTCAACACACACTACACAAGAATATCCCTTTGGAACGAACTAAGTCAGGCAAGCTTTTATCTTCCAACTCTCCAAGTTGTTGTCTAGCTTAACCAACTAGCTCAGGGATATCTAACACCGATTCTTGGAGAGAAGGTGGTTCACAAGAAACCAACTTGATCACGAGCTCAACATAACAGTCAGGGAACAACCTGGTAATACTCCCGAGAAGATATTCGGAAAATCACGAACCATCGGTATGTTACTAAGCTCGAGAACAATCTCGCTTTTGAGGGCAAGATGATATGATCAAATGAGTGAGGACTTGACAAGATCCTAACTCATCAATCGAAGGGTGCACCGAAATAAGGACTAGGTAGCACGATCAGTCTTAGAAGGATGATTCAAAAACCAACACGCTAAGAATGAAACTATTATCCTTTAACTACCAAGCAACGAAGTTGCTGGGAGTATTGATTTCACACATCACAATTCATTTGTCGGTATTCCGGTTGCATCAACACGAGGGCCGAGGAATGACTAATGATGGTGAGAAGTATCACTACGTCAAAATTCATGAGAGTTGGTGCAGTTCTCATGACAATTCTGACATAAAGGGGGTAATACTCCAAGGTAGAACAGAACCAAAAGCTGGATTGGCATTTTGATCTGCGGAGCACAACTTCTTTGACCCAATCCTGGATATGGAAGAGGTACTGGAGTTTGTTTCTCCTATTCATTCTGAAATAGAATGGCTTGGCGGACCACAAGGGTAATAGGCATCGACGAACGAATGCACGCATACTCTTGACTATCAATTGATAGGCGAGGGTCGGAAACAACTAAGATGGGACAACTCAAAAGAACATATGATTTTCTAAGTTGTGGATGCATGGATTAGCATGTCGAACGAAGTTCAACATATTTCTTCCGGATAACCCATGCAGAAAGGTAGAACTGGCGGAGCCACAATATATAATGGAGAACTCATCAAGAATAATCCTGTTGTGATATTTTAGTTCAACGAGGAACTTCTGCCATAAGTAGTGCATGGTATTTGGAAGAAGAAGATACCACGGACTTCAAGGACTATCGCAAAGGTTACTAATATCCTAATGGCACTAGCAATTACTATCAACATGAAGTAGGTAGAGTGAATCTCGGGTTCAGAACCCAGGAATAGAATACCTACTAACTAAATGGCATCACGGGATGCTTTCGATAATGACGGCCAGAGTCATCACACTGGAACATAAATCATGGCTAGACTACTAGATGATCCCCTGAGACACCTAGGGTCATAATAGTAACTCCAACATAATGTCAAGGCAATAGAATACCTCAACTCAACAATTAGTGTGATTGAGCTGGCATAAAGGAACATCGAAACCAGAGGGAAAGGATTTTGCAAATGCATCAGACTATTTAGAGACCTGAGATGACTCGGACAGCATAATGGCTGTAAATGCTCAAAAAAAGATTTGAGACATTCACAAAAATGGTGGCATAACCACTCAAAAGCACAATATCAAGGTCTCGAGATCAACAATAATCATACAAGAGTAGTAGGAACTGAAACGAGGCTTAAGTCCAACAATCTATAAGTCTACGGATTAGTAACACGTGATCCTGATGGAAAGAAGAGATAGCCTAGTTCTTAATCCCCGTAGAGGAGAAGATGATGACTCAGATCAGAAGGCCATGAGGTATAAGGAGTAAAAAGAGCCTTACGTTCCATCCCACAATCAATTCCCTTATATAACTAAAGAATTTCTAGACTCAACTTCGACCAGTTTGGCTTGGTAATCCTACAGGCAGTCAAGTTCTGATACCAACGCTGTCAGGACCCCGACTCAATGCCACATCGATCTAGCATGTAACACCTCATATCACTTTGCGGCCTCACGCACGGTATTCCCACGGGTGTCGCCTTACCTTAGCCCGGGACCGTTTGCGCCTTTTGGCACACGTATATAACAGTGTCGCTAGCATCCATATGATAAGGAGCCCGGGCTGACATGGCTAGTCGTAAACCCAAAGTGGCACAGACTTACAGGGACAGGCATCCATGACCCAGCATCGAACGTGTCGGTCATCAGCGAGTGAATCCAGGCTGTAGCACTGAGCTAGCAGGACTCCGGTGAACCGGGCTGTAGCGGGCTAACAGGACTCCGGTATTCCTCGCGTGACATTTCCCCGAAGGGACAGACACAGGAACGAAGGACACATGCCGGCCAGCCTAAGTGTTCCGGAGCAGTAGCAAGCTACCAAGGCTCGGTGGAAACACTAGGAGACATTTCCCCGTAAGAGAGGCTACTAAAGATAAACAACTAGATGGTCAGATCCCACACATACCAAGCATTTCAATAACATACACACAATATGCTCGATATGTGCAACTACAACATGGCATCACAACATGACTCTACGACTCAAGTAAATTATTCAATAGGCTCCGAGGAGCGAGATATTACAAACAGGGGTCTCACAACCCAACATTCAGAGCATACAAGTCAAAGCACAAGCGGAAGCTATCATGTCTGAGTACAGACATCTATAAATGAAAAGGGCTGAGAAGCCTAACTATTTATCAGATCCTACCGAGGGCACAAGATCGTAGCTGAGGTAACAAGCTAAACGTCGAAGTCCATGCGGAACTACTAGCGAGACCGAAGTCTCTCTGCAAAAACATAAATAGGCAAACGTGAGTACAAATGTACCCAGCAAGACTTACATCAGAACTAACTACATATGCTTCATTATCAACAAAGGGGATGGTGGGGTTTAACTGCAGCAAGCCAGCTTTGACTCGGTGGCTATCCTAAACTACGACTGCGAGTAACTCTTTTGAGGTGGCGCACACGAGTCCACATATTCACCATATCAATACACCACTATGGATCCGCTCCCGTCTCCCTACGAGAACGCCATCCATAGCACTCACGCTTATCTTGCGTATTTTAGAGTATCCACTTTCACTTGTCTATGAACTGATATAAGCAACCCAGAAGTCCTTTTCCGCGGACACGGCTATTCGAATAGATGATGTTAACCCTGCAGGGGTGTACTTCTTCATACATGTTTCCACCACTTAGCGTCTGCACACGACATGTGCTCGGCAGACTTCAAGCGAAAGCCGACGTGGGTGTAGACCACGACCTACCTAAACACTCAAGTCTCTAGTCCAGGTTTATCGCCTATTCGGGTTCCATCCATGAGGAGATCCGGCCGGAGTTTCGCTCACAGCCCCAAACGATGTGAACAGGGTTCCCGAGATACCAAACGGGCATCCGGTACACCGTGCCACGTACCTACCGCATCACAGCCCACCCCTACGGTCAGCGCTGTCCACGGCCTCCAGTAAGCTACAAACACCAGAAACTACTTGCAACTCCTGGACAGAGGACTAGGGTGAATAAGAAGTCGAGCGGGGTCATATTTCAGGGCCCAATGCATGGTAGTAGCTGAATCATGGATCACAAACACAGAACTCAGTTCCTAAGGACGGCTTCAATGAGACAACCCACCATGTACTCCTACATGGCCTCTCACCGACACCTTTTACCAAATCGTGTTCACACACTTAGCTCACACATAGTAGGACATGTTCACACACCTCTGATTCATCCTCGATGAATCAGACCTGACTCAACTCTAAGCAGTAGCAGGCATGACAAACAAGCATGAATGAGTAGGCACATCAGGGCTCAAACAACTCCTACTCATGCTAGTGGGTTTCATCTATTTACTGTGGCAATGACAGGTCATGCAAAGGATGAAGGGGTTCAGCTACCGCAGCAAGTAACAAATATGTCGTTGTTGTCCTAATGCAGTAAAAGAGAGCAGGAGCGAGAGAGTGGGATTTTATCGGAATGAACGAGGGGGTTTTGCTTGCCTGGCACTTCTGAAGATAACATTGAGTCTTCATCAGTGTCAACGATCACATCATCGGTATCACGTCTATCGAGAGGGGACAAATACCGGCAACACAGAAGGGAACACAATCAATGCAATGCACAATATGATGCATGATCATGACATGGCAAAATGAATGTGTTTTGGCTAATGCAACTAGCAACAGATTAAATGAAGTTGGTTTGAATACAAGATTCAAATTCAAACTCCATATGTGATTAAATAAATGCCCTTTATATGATTTGTGCTAAACAGCAGCTATAGGTTGTTCTAACATGCATGAAAATGGTACAGATGGATTCCTTGAATTTTTCTGATAATTTTTCATATATAATTTATTTAATTTGGAGTTACGGTTAATTTTCTATGATTTATTGAAGTTTTAGGCATTTTCTGGAATTTCAGAATTAAATTAAATCCAGAAAATACTTATTGCGTCAGCCCCACGTCACAGTGACGTCAGCAGGGTCAACTGGGCGCCCCAGGTCAAACCTGACGTGTGGGGGCCACACGTCAGTGATACAGGAGCTAATCCCGGTCAAACCCAGCGCTAACTGAGGTTTGACCAGGGGTGGGGCCCACAGTCAGTGGCCTAGGGGGTTGATTAGGGCGTCATTAGTGCTAATTAAGCGTGCCACGTCGGCAGTCGCCGGAGTATCGCCGGCGGCGACCATTCCGCACGGCGGCGCGGCTCGAATTCGAGCTAGGGGCGTCAGTTTGGCGCGCTGAGGGCACCAGGGGATGGCCCTTGCTCCCGCGCATCCAGAGGACCGAGTGGGAGGTCGTGGGGTCGCCGGAACTCATGCCGGCGACGAGCTTTGGCGGCGATGGTGTTCGGTGGTGCTCGGGCGCGTCGCTACGGTGCATCAGTGAGCAAATGGAGAGGCTGGGCAGCACCTGCTAGTCATGGGGAGCGCTAAGAGCAGCTCAGTGAGGCCAGGGGAGCTCGGAGGCTATGCGTGCAGCAGCAAGGGCGGACGGTGGCTTCGGTGCTCGTGGGGAACGGCGCTACGGCACGGAGGGAAGCATGCTGAGTTAGGGGAGAGGGTCAGTGACTCACGGCGATGACGAGGGGACGCTCGGCGAGGTCGGGGACGGTCCGGAGCCGGCGAATTTGACGAAGATGGCCGGCGGGTCCGAGGTAGAAGACGACGGCGATGGCGGAGATGCAGGACTTCCGGAGGGCTGTGGATCGGTGGGGAGGAAGAGGGGGTCGAGGCGGAGCTCCTGGGTGCATCGGCGAGGCTAGGGGTGGCCGGTGGCCATGGGTACGGCGACGATGACGGCGAGCTCCGCTCGGTCGCGGGAGGGGAAACAGAGGAGCGAGGGGGAGGGAGGTCCAGAGAGCGAGGGAGAAGTGAGAGGGGGTCGGGAACGTCTCCGTGGCGTCGCGAGGAAGTCGGGGAGGCTGCCACGGCGAAGCAGGAGGTGGCCGGCGTCGGCGCGCGTGCGTCCAGCACGCAGCTGCTTCGGGGCGAGGGGGAGGAGGATGACTGGCAGCTGGGCTGCACAGTAATGGGCCGCGCAGAAGCTGGGCCGGCTACATGTAAGTGGCCCAGGTACGGGTCTTTCTCTCTCTCTCTCTCTTTTTCTAATTATCTCAGTTTTCTATTATTCTGTAAATTTAGGGCTGTATTAAAAATACTCAGACACTTTCAAAAATCATGAAACTAATCATGGCTACTGTTTAGAATATATCCAACAGTAAACATTTTAGTTTATGAGTATTTGAGCATTTGAAATATTTAATAGCATTTAAATGCCCAAAAGAAAATACTATATGATTTAATTCAGTGACCAAATATGTCCTGCAAAAATATAACCATTTTTGGTAGATGCTTCCACCTCAAACCAGAAATGTTGAACATTTTTAGAGGACATTTTGAGTTCAATGAAAAAGGTTTTATTTTGACCCTAGTTGAATTCATTTGGTGCTAGGGCTTAGTCAATCCCCATTTCAACTTTGTGTAAAAGTAAACATGATGCATCACCAAAGACTAGTACTAGTGCATTACCAGAAGCTAGGGATGTGACACAACGCTTGCAGCCACATGATCAATAATAAAAATAAAATCCTCGATGGTCAAATGCTTATTGGTCAATGACATACCCAAGTACTAGATCGTAAGGGCTCCCAAACGATAGTTCATAATCTAGGCAACCCTAAGGCGATCCTCCAAACTCCCTCTGGTGACATATACACCTCGCTCCTTGTCAAAATTGATTCTAAGACTGGATATGGATTCAAAACCCATGAGCATGAACTTCAGGTTCATCAGACTAATTGGATTATTCTTGATGAAAATAAGTGTATCGTCAAAATACTGCAAGTGAGTAATAGTCCCTCTGGTCCTTTTTTTCTCAGCGCATAACTTTTTTTGTTTTTCCCTCAATATTCTACGCATTCCTATTTTATCTCCATGGTTTCCAACTGTTCTCTGCATTAATTGCACCACTTTCCAACTAATTGCACACATGATTTGCTCAATCTCCTCATAACTATGCGAGCATGCAGCGAGCCAGGAAGCAGTGCGTGCATGCGGAGCGGTTATTGAGGCAACTACAGGCATGCGAGCTAGGAGAGCGAATCGGTTGCATGGAAATAATAACTGCCCAGCGATTCGATGCATGCAAAAGCAAGGGAAAATTTTTCAAGAAAAAATTGATGGAGGGAGTACCCTCTCCGCAGAGCTCAGAAAAGACCCCTTTGATGTGATGAGCCATTTTAGTACCCTCTAATATGAGGGCAAGGGGAAACAGGGTCACCTTGCCTGACCCCCTAGAATTTCTAAAGAAATTATGATAGGGTTATGTTAAACAAATGCTGGGCCATAGGATCACCTTGCCTGACCCCCTATAATTTCTAAAGAAAGGATGATGCACCCCATTAGTATTGATGGCCGTATGATCACCACGAACCAAGCTCGTAAGGCTCATTGTTCATCGAGGCAAAGAAATAACCATGAGGCCCCGTGTCGCTCCCCCCGGGCGACCTGTGTGGGAACCCTAGCCGCCGGGTGCCCGCACCTCTCTCTCGCCTCCTTCCCCGCCGCCTATCAGCAATCACCACTAGGAAAAGTCCATGAGACGTCAGCGGCAATGGGCCCTTTCTTCTGCTTTTTTTGTGCCAGGTTGTGCGCGGTAGTTCGGCCAAGTGAGGCGTGTGGTGATGTGACACGGAAGTGCACGTCGCCGGTGACAGGGCTCTCCGCCCGGGGGGGGGGTGTTGGCGTGGCCTTGTGCGTGGCAGGGCGTAGGCTGGGTGCGGTGTGCAGGCGTGACGAGTCGGGGACGTACATAGCTGGCAGATCCGAGGAGGCACATGCTCGTGGTGCTTGGGTGTTCTTCCTCTGCATGGATCTGTTGCGCGCTGGGCGCGGGAGGTGCATGACTGGTGCTCCATCTCGGTGGCAGCTGGATCTCGTCGAGAGGCACGCCAGGCGGTTGTGTAGGCGTGCGTGTGATGTTGGGAGGTCAGGCATCGGGACTGAAAGATCATGGATGTCGCCTAGAGGGGGGAGGGTTAATACACACTTTAAAATAATTATGATTTAGGCTTTAACAAACGCGGAATAAAACTAGTGTTTAATTTGTCAAGCACAAAACCTAAATCAACTAGGCTCACCTATGTGCACCAACAACTTATGCTAAGCAAGATATACAACTAAGTGATAGCAAGATATATACCATGAAACGCTATGGCTATCACAAAGTAAAGTGCATAAGTAAAAGGCTCGAGTAAGAGATAACCGAGGCCCGCAGAGACAGTGATATATCCCGAAGTTCACACCCTTGCGGATGCTAATCTCCATTTGGAGGGTGCGGAGTGATTGCTCGAGAATTTGTGATGATTTAGCAGTGATTCTTCCTTGGTTTCACTGGATTTTTATTACTCTTTGAATATTTCTAACACTAATCTCTCGAAAGAGCAGAAAAATCTATTTCCCCAATATTTGGCAGGAAATATCAATTATGGAAGGAAACCAAGGAGGATAGTTGCACATCAAGCCAAATGGAGCAACTTTCCTGAAGAGACTCGAGTCATTAGGCGCAACAGAGCAAAAGATGGTGTTCCATATGAGTGCAAGCACCCGTATGAGCGGCCATATGGATTGCCATCAGCTCCACCACATCTATACAAGCCACTCTCGTGAAGGGCCCGAGGGGAGAAGACAACCCTAGCCACCGCCACACTACCCAGAACAGGAGAAGAGAGGATCTGAGGAACTATGAAAGATCTTAGTTTTGGTCCTTCCATCTCCATCAGCATCATCATCATCATCATCACCCCTTTCGCTATTGTAAGAGGAATTCCAATTTGGGAGAACAATTGTAATTTTACTCAATCTCATTTGGAGATCAATACTTTTCGAGTTTCCCATTTCATCTTATTGTGGATCTTCCCCGTATTATCGATATGGTTTTCATGGGTTTTATCTTTGTTGTGATTGATTCCCCTCTTATGATGTGTTAGTAATTCCCCGCAGGTGTGGGAGATGTAGGTAAGTGGTAAGATTAATCTGCGCCTGTTCTAAATGTCGTCATTTGCATTCGTAGTAGTGTGGTCTATATAGTATGTTATTATGTCGTAGTGAACTCTATGCATGTTGCCCAATTTAAGGCCCCACGCAACATGATCTCAACACCTACACAGGTAACACGTATTTTTTTAGGAAATCTGTGACCTACGACATGACAGATGGAGATATCTATGAGGTATGAAGAAAATATACTATATCTCGTCATCTGCATTCGTAGTAGTGTGATCTATCTAGTATATGATACGCCCATTTTGCAGCATGCTTTCCTCCTATTATTTATTATGTTTATGATGCTATTCTAATGCCGTTTCTCTCTTATTTTTGCAAGTTTCACTTGAAGAGGGTGATTGCCGATAGCTGGAATTCTGGACCTGAAAAAGCTACAACAAAGATGGATATTCTCCACAACTCCAAATGACCTAAAAATTTAAGGAGAAATATTTTGGAATATATAAAAATATTGGCTGAAGAAATATCAGGAGGGCGCCCACTAGTGAGTGACGAGCTCAGGGGGCGCCTTTGTAGGGCATTCCCTATGAGCTCGTGGGCCCCCCAACAGGCCTTCGGTGCTCATATTCTACTATATGAGGTTATTTGCCCTATAAAATAATAATAATAAGAATTTCGGGACAAAGCGCCGCCATCTCGAGGCAGAACCTGGGCAGGAGCACTTTTGCTCTCTGGTGCAGCGATTTCGCAGGGGAAACTTTGCTCGCGCAGGGGGAAATCGAAGCCATCAACATCACCAATGATCCTCTCGTCATGGGAGGACGAATCTTCAACAACATCTTTACTAGCACCATCTCCTCTCAAACATATTTCATCTCTTGTATTCAATCTTTCTCCCAAAACCTTAGATTGGTACTTGTGGGTTGCTAGTAGTACATCTTGTAGTTGATGCTAGCTGGTTTAATTGGTGGAATATTAAATGTTCGATTCTTAAGCATATTCAGTACACCTCTGATCTTGAACATGAATATGATTCGTGAGTAGTTACTTTCGTTCTTGAGTACCCGGGAGAAGTCCTTTTATAAGTAATCATGTGAAGTTGGTTTTAGTTTGATGTTTGGATGATATGTATGTCGTTCTTCCTTTAGTGGTGTCATGTGAACGTCTACTACATGACACTTGAACATACTTGGGCCTAAGGGAAGGCATTGGGGAGTAATAAGTACATGATGAGTTTCGAGAGTAACAGAAGCTTAAACCCTAGTTTATGTGTTATTCCATAAGGGATTGATTTGGATCCATATGTTTCATGCTATCGTTCGAGTTATCTTAATTCTTCTTTCGTAGTCGCATGATGCTTGCTAGAGGGGGTAATCATAAGAGGGTTGCCTGTTCAAGTAAGAACAACATCTAGCACCGGTCCACCCACATATCAAATTATCAAAGTAGCGAATGCGAATCAACTAAACATGATGAGCATGACTAGATGACAATTCCCATGTGTCCTCTATAACACTTTTCTTCATATAAGAGAACTTTCTGGATTGTTCTTTGCTATAAAAAGGATTGGGCCATCTTGCTGCACCTTTTTTACTATTGCTACTTGATACTTGTTATGAATTATCCTACTACAAAATTATCTATTACCGCTACTTTCAGTACTTGCAGAGAATACCTTGCTGAAAACTGCTTATCATTTCCTTCTGCCCCTCATTGAGTTCAACACTCTTACTTATTGAAAGGACTATGATTGATCCCCTATACTTGTGAGTCATCAAGAATCTTTTCTGGTGCCGTTACCGGAGAGTGGAGCGCCTTTGGTATGGAAACATTTATATTACATGCTGAAATTCACTATCACTTGTCCCTATGGAGAATAATCCTTTGAGGGGCTTGTTCGGGCTATCACTGGTACTGCGACATGCTATACAAACGGTTTTAAACCCCTTTCCGCGATGGCGTTTGGAACCGTCGCCAAGTGAGTGTGGGCGATAGGGGGGGGGGGGTCCTTCCCACATGACCCAGAAACCATCGGGGATAGGCCCTCCACTACAAAAAAAATACACTTCTGTGATGATACGTGTTTGTCACAGTAGGTCGCATTTTTTGTCATGCATGTACATCCATGATGATTTAATGACAGAATCAAGATATACCTATGCTGTCGTAGAAGTGTTCCATGACATTACCAAAATTATCATCACGGAAGTGTCCACTTCCATAACGATAAATCGCGCGTCACAGAAGTGCTTTCGTCAAGGGTGACCAACACGTGGCATCCACCATAACGGAACACCGTTAAGCTAATGGGTCTGGTGTTGGATCAGATATCCCGTTAACAGCCCGGACCAATGGGAAATTTCCATGTGTAAAATTCTAATTGGCCGGAGGAAACACATGTTGCCTCACCGTTGGGATAGATGTCATCCACTCATTGGACAGGAGGCACCTATGATAGATCGACACATGGCACGGCCCAACAGTGGCCCATTCCGGTGAAAAAGGCCGGCCCAGTAAAAATTAGCAGGCAGGCCCATATACGGCCTACTTGTGTCAGGTTCATTTAAGCCCACGGCCCATACGAGATGTGCCAATTCGGCCCGTAAATGGCCCATTAAAGATTGACACCATTGCAGCCCATCGTCAGTTCGAGCCCGTTAACAGCCCGCTATATATTTGAGCTCAATATCGGCCCGATGTGATTTCGGCCTGTTAACGGCCCATTCAAGGGATGGGCCAATTTTCAGGATGTATATCTTTAGGCCTTTTAGCGACCCATTTAAGTGTTGGGCTAATTTCTGTCCTGGTGTGTCTTTCAGCCTGTTGACGGCCCATAAATCAGTTGGGCCATTTGTAGTCAGACCTGAGTTTTGGCCTTTTAGCGACCCATTTAAGTGTTGGGGCAATTCTCGGCCCTGTGTATCTTTCAGCCTGTTGACGGCCCATAAATGAGTTGGGCCATTTGTAGTCGGACCTAAGTTTTGGCCTGTTAATGGCCCATGCCCTTCATGGTCCAATACCAGCCCGGTTTCTCTTTCGGCCTGCTAAAGGCCCACAACACAGTTGGGCCATTTACAGTACGACCTGACTTTCGACCTCTTAGCGGCCCATGCTCTTCATGGTCCAGTACCACCCCGCTGTCTCTTTCGGCCTGCTAAAGGCCCACAATATAGTTGGGCCATATATAGCTCGACCTTAGTAACGAACTGTTAATGTCTTGTGAAATCAAATGGGCCCAATTGTTGCCCACTTCGTTGTCGGCCTGTTAATGGCCCGGGAGCTAAGAGGGCCGACCATTAACTTTTGGCCTAGTAACGGCCCATTAACTTAATGGGCCCACAAAAGTTCGTACATGTCTTTAGGCCAAATTAGATAATTTGAGCCCATTATGACAAGCAATTATGCACAGGACCAAAACCGATCAAGCAAAGGTACGACATACAGGGAAAAACGTTGCACATCCAACATATATTATAGGAAATTACATCCAGTGGGTGTCGGTGTCAAAACCGGCGGATCTCGGGTAGGGGGTCTCGAACTGTGTGTCTAAGGCTAATGGTAACAGGAGGCAGGGGACACGATGTTTTACCCAGGTTCGGGCCCTCTCAATGGAGGTAATACCCTACTTCCTGCTTGATTGATTTTGCTGATATGAGTATTACAAGAGTTGATCTACCATGAGATAGTAGAGGCTAAACCCTAGGAGCTAGCCTATGGTTCTAATTGTTGTTGTCCTACGGACCAAACCCTCCGGTTTATATAGACATCGGAGGGGGCTAGGGTTACACAAAGTCGGTTACAAAGAAGGAGATCTAACATCCAAATCGCCAAGCTTGTCTTCCACGCAAAGGAGAGTCCCATCCGGACACGGGACGAAGTCTTGAGTCTTGTATCTTCATAGTCCAATAGTCCGGCCAAAGTATATAGTCCGGCTGTCCGGATACCCCCTAATCCAGGACTCCCTCAGTAGCCCCTGAACTAGGCTTCAATGACGATGAGTCCGACGCGCAGATTGTCTTCGGCATTGCAAGGAGGGTTCCATCTCCGAATACTACAAAGTAAATCTCGAACACTTAAATCGTGTCCGGCTCTGCAAGACGATTTTCACATACCACCGTAGATAGAACGATATTCCACAAATATAATCTGCTGACAACTTTAGATAACGTGACCTCACACCATGGCCGAGTCATTATTCGAACCGTTTTCCCACAACCAGCCATCGCACATTTTGCGAGGCGGTTTCCTCGGCACGTCTTGTCGAAGCAGAGATCATGTCCCCTTATCACGGGATCCTCATTAATAGGGGTACGGGTAACCCAACCACGGCGCTTGGAAAATAAGCGGTTTCATCAGACAAGCGAGGAGGCGCACCGTTTTTGCCACCTCTATAAAGGGATAAGGATCCCCCATTTTTACGCATGCCTTCTTCCTCCTTTGCTCATCCATTCTCGCACTCTCGAGCTCCAGCGCCCTAGTTCTCGCCTTCTTCGCACAACCAAACATGTCCGGAGCAGGAGACAAGTGGGTGGCCTCCTTCGTCAAGGAGGAGCACACTACGAAGCTCCGGGCGGCCGGATACTTGGCCGCAGATATTGCGCACCGGCTTCCGGACGCAGGGCAGATCATTCCGACTCCAGGACCCCACGAGAGGGTCGTGTTCCTCGCCCACTTCGTCCGTGGACTGGGATCCCCCCTCCACCCATTTGTCCATGGGCTTCTGTTCTATTACGGGCTGGATTTCCATGATCTGGCCCCTAACTTCATCCTCAACATCTCGGCATTTATCGTCGTGTGTGAGGCTTTTCTCCGCATCAGGCCCCACTTTGGCATGTGGCTGAAGATCTTCAACGTGATGCCAAAGATAGTGGTCGGCCAGCAGGCGGAGTGCGGTGGCGCCATGGTGGCCAAGATGCCCAACGTCACCTGGCTCGAAGGCTCCTTTGCGGAGACCGTGAAGGGGTGGC
Organism: Triticum aestivum; assembly: GCF_018294505.1. NCBI lineage: Eukaryota > Viridiplantae > Streptophyta > Magnoliopsida > Poales > Poaceae > Triticum > Triticum aestivum. The sequence goes on along the minus strand of NC_057795.1, from coordinate 184,267,680 downwards.
AATCGGGGTGGTTCTACATCACCGAGCTGCGCTATGCCAACTGGGTGGCAGCCCCCGAATTCTGATCCGGTGTCCCTGTGCGGCTCACTTCCTAGAAGAGGAAGGGCCTAGCCTGGGACGCATCCGCGGAGCTGACCGAACTCCAGAACTGCATCAAGAACATGATAACCAAGAATATCAAGCTGGTCAATGTGGTCCAGGTCATGCTATTTCGCCGGATTCTCCCGTGTCAGAGACGGGCATTCAACCTGTGGGAGTTCGATGCGGCCCAACACCAGACACTGCAAGAGCTCTTTGACACAACGCACAAACACGCCTGGAAGGTGTTGTTCAAGGCTAGCAAAGTTCCTCCCACATCTGAGTACCGCGGACTCAGCGCCAGGCGCCAGGCCAATGCAGTAAGCATTCTACACTTCGCAAGATGTGCCCTTCCTCAGTATATTCGTGGGAGAAACTTAGGCCACTGTGCTAATTTTAACAGGAATATGTGGCGACGGTGGAGCGGATCGACTGTCCGGCTCGTTGCTTGAGGACCCAACAAAAGAACTCCTGACAGAGATGCTGGCTCCGTCACCCTATGAGGTGCCGGAGAAGAAGGCCAAGAAAAAGGCCACGGGGACCAGAAGAAGTTCCGGACGCAACGGACTCATCGTCCGAAGACACCGGGGTGCACTCCTGCAACGACAACGAGGAGGAGGAGGAGGAGGAAAACCCTCTCCCCCAAAACAGGGGGAGAATAAGAGGAAGGCAACCCCTTCCAGGGATGCCAAAGGGTCCAAGAAGGGACGGACCCTCCCTCTGGACCACTCCACAACCGCCTACTATAGCGAGGAGTCGCTACCCAGGGGCAAGCCCCTGGCGAGATCGTAAGTATTCGCACTCTGTAATACTTTTTGTGCGACTTGACTTCATAGTTTGTTATAACGCCGAATACGCATATGCAGTCCGGCCAGGTCCCATCCCGAGGTATCTTCTTCGGATGGGTCTGTGAGTGATTCGGCAATGAATTCGCTCCCGACGGCCACCTCCCCTCGGCCTGCGGATGACACGGAGGTGTTGTCCCAAAGGGTACCAGGGCAGGAGGAGGCGGCTCTGGAGATGCCCCAAGGCAAAATTCCAGACACCGGGCACATGGGGGGTAAGATCCCCATAGATTATGCTGACAAGAGCCGCAGGAAGTTGGGCTCCCAGCCAGACACTGCATCGGAACCTCCAAAGGTTCCGGATTTGGGTAGGCAGCCCCTCGCTAGGGAGGGCGAGCCGGCCGTGCCGATGACCTCCGTTACGCCGGAGGCATCGGATGGTCTGCTGGAAGTGCTTCACGGCGCTTCCATTGATGAAGAGCACCGTACTCTTATGAGTATGGTGATTCAGAAGGTTCGGTCCGCCAAAAGCGGATTGACCGAGGCCTGCACCAGCCTCCTAACAGGCTTTGAAGTAAGTAGTAAAAAGTGTGAGAAATTATCACCCAATAGACAGTAGCCCCTGATACTCTGTTTGATGTTCGAAAAGAAAAGCCAAACGGAGGGTCAACTCTAAACCGCAGGAATCTAATAGTATGTGTCTATGTGAATAAGCAGGCGGTGCTGCTTGCCGCTGCTGCCTGCACAGCAAAGGTCACCGGACTCGAACAGGACCTGAAGCAGGCCGAAGAGGAGCTCAGCCTCACGAAGAGGCAGCTCGAAGAGAGCAAAGGTGAGTGATACCCCGTTCATGTGTCATATAGAGGAGAAAAAATTGGTGACGCTAACAAAAAGCGTCATGATTTTTTAATAGGGGCCACGACCGAAGTGGCGGCCCTAAAGAAAGCGCTATCTGAGGCTGAAGACAAGGCGGCCACGGAGCATATTGAGCATGAAAAGTAAGATGCTAGGGTGGGCGAGGTTCAGCAAGGGCTCCAGGAGTTCGGCAAGAAGTTCGAGTCCTTGGAGCGTGACTTCAAGACAAAAGAGTCTGAGCTTGCGAAGGCCCTTCAGAGCGTGAAAGACGCTAGGGCCGAAGCCCAGAAGGCCCAACAGGAAATCCAGGCGGCCAAGAAGATAGCGGCGGGTAAGGCATTCTTTATGCAAAGCAAGCATGTGGAGGAGACATTTCTTTTACTTACCTGAATTCGGAGCTCTCCAGGGGCATTCGCAGATCTACCACGTAGCATATCGAATGCCATGGAGTTCTACAGTGCCGAAGAGGGGAGCTCAACGGAGAAGCTGTTCTGGTCCCAGTATGCCGGAGCCGAACACCCAATGCCTCTGAGTGACCAACTAAAGCAATTGGTTGAACTCCACAGGGCGGCCGAAGTGGCCATGGAGGACTTCATAGTCCGGATGTGGCCTGGTGAGCCCCTGCCCGACAGCTACTTCGGCCTTATAAAGCGGATGGTAAATGCCTGTCCGAGGCTTGAAGTTATCAAGCGATCCGTTTGTATTGAGGGTGCTCGCCGGACCTTTGCCCATGCGAAAATGCATTGGGCCAAGCTGGATGCAGGGAAGCTGGTGAAGGATGGACCGCCGGAGGGCAAGGCACATCGCTACCCTGAGAAATATTATGATGGCGTTATGAAAGGCGCTCGCCTCGTGGCCGATGAATGTACCAAGGACATAATCTTTGAGTGAATGTACTCATGTCGTCTTTGTGATATGAAAACTAGTTCGTTTGCGCTATATGGTGCTTTGTTGATTTAAAATATTACCTTCTGTGCGGTTATTTATAAAATTCTGAAAGTAGGCCAGTCGTCGGCTTCGCCCCCACATAACTACTATCGGGGTGTTCGTGGAAAACCCAAACACTCTTTATCCAAAATTTATGGTCCTTTAAGGAGGTGTTTGGTGCAGCGAACAAGGCAATCAGACTATGCGCCTTTATAACTCTCACTTAGCAATAGAAGTCTACAATTTTAAATTTCAGCGAATCCCCTAGAATTCGGAAGGCCGAATTGGCGCGCTATACACGCCTAAATCGGACAAGACCGATTCCTCGCCTGAAGCGGAAAAAATCTTTAAGGATTTAAGACCTCTCGAACAGCGACCAGCTCTCGCCGCATCATGCCAGTCAGTTTTCGGCTTTCTCTACTGAGGTGCTCGTCCGGAAGAACCGGATACAATCACAGTAGTTCTTCTTGCGCTACCTTAGCTGATATAACGGAACGTAAGGTACCAAAACAAGGGAGCTAGGCAAACCCAACTATTGACCCAAGACATGATTCGGAGCTGATGCATACAATGCTATAAGTTTGGGGTGCCGCACTGTCGAAAGTGTTCAGACTTATCTTGCCGTATATGGGGCACCATAAGAAGCCCCTGGCAAACTGAACATACCAAAGTGTATGGATGCAATATTAAATAAACATTTTTAGGAAAAATGTGAAGATAGGAATAATAAGCTGATGCTATGTATTATTTCCCGTTGTTATTTAAATAATACGTGCAAGCGTATGTGTACAATTAATGCGTTAAGCAAAGAGGACTATTTGACATGTCCTATCCAGGGGCGTGCCGCATGCGGGTATGTCAAGCAGGTATAATGATCATTGATAGATACCACCTAGGTATTCCCTTTGTGCGAAAAGCCTTTTGCCTCCTTGGTTTTCCCTCCTGTGATAAGTCCGATAATCCGGTTCTCTAAAGGGGCTGCCCGAAAGTAGGGTCCTGAAAGAGAAAGAAGGTTCTTAAAGTATGCGGGTCTTGTGGCGGTTGAGCTGCACTGTGGACTGCATCGCCGTTGCGCCTCTGCCTATGCCCATGGTATTTTGAGTGCGTAATTGTGTACGCGCGACACAAATGCTGTCTGAATGGGGCTGTGGCGGAGGCCGGACTGCTAGTCGTGCTCTTGGCGTGCCTGGCGATCCTGTTGCAGAGTACTTCGGACTCACTTGACGGTGTTCGGGGTTGTAGTCGCCGAGTTGGCGGTCTGCCGGAGAAGGCTGCTTTTTACTTCTGTTGCGAGGGCCGCAGTGTGCTCTTCTGTACGGAGAGAGCGGTCTGTATTTCCATTGACTTTTATAACCCCATGAGGTCCTGGCATCTTGAGATTGAGGTATGCATAGTGTGGTACTGGATTGAATCGAGCGAATGCGGTTCGTCCAAGCAGTGCATGATAGACACTACGGAAAGGGACGATATCAAAGATTAAGTCCTTGCTTCGGAAGTTATCCGGGGATCCGAAGACCACTTCCAGTGTTATGGAGCCCGTACAACGGGCCTCTACTCCTGGAATTACACCTTTAAAGGTGGTTTTGGTGGGTTTGATCCTTGAAGGATCGATGCCCATTTTGCACACTATGTCCTGATAAAGCAGGTTCAGGCTACCGCCACCGTCCATAAGGACTCGCATGAGGTGGAATCCATTGATGATTGGGTCGAGGACCAGTGCGGCTGAACCGCTGTGACGGATGCTGGTAGGGTGGTCCCTACAATCAAAAGTGACCGGACAGGCTGACCATGGGTTGAACTTTGGGGCGACTGGCTCCATCGCATAGACGTCCCTTAGTGCTCGCTTTCGTTCCCATTTGGGAATGTGGGTGGCATAGATCATGTTTACGGTTTTCACCTAGGGAGGAAATTTCTTCTGTCCCCCAGTGTTCGGACGCTGGGGCTCCTTGTCATCGTTGCTGTGCAGCCCCTTGTCCTTGTTTTCGGCATTTATCTTGCCGGCCTGTTTGAACACCCAGCAATCTCTGTTAGTGTGCTTGTCTGGCTTATCTGGGGTGCCGTGAATTTGGCACGAGCGATCAAGTATGCGGTCCAGACTGGACGATCCCTGATTGTTTCTCTTGAATGGCTTTTTCCACTGACAGGATTTTGAGCCACTGAATCCGGCGTTGACTGCCGTGTCTTCGGTGTTGTCGCCATTGTTCCGACGCTTGTGTCTGTTGCGCCGTGGCTTGCCGTTACTGGTGCGGACATCTGAAGTGCCGGAGTTTCTTGGTGTGGTGCTACTGCGAGCCAACCAGCTATCCTCGCCCGCGCAGAAGCGGGTCATGATTGTCGTGAGGGCCACCATGGACTTCGGTTTTTCTTGGCCGAGGTGCCGGGCGAGCCACTCGTCGCGGATATTATGCTTAAAGGCTGCCAAGGCTTCGGTGTCCGGACAATCGACAATTTGGTTCTTTTTAGTTAGGAACCGAGTCCAGAATTTCCTGGCTGACTCTTCGGGCTGTTGGGTAATGTGACTCAAGTCGTCAGCATCCGGTGGTCGCACGTAAGTGCCTTGGAAGTTGTCGAGCAACGCGTCCTCCAGGTTTTCCAAACTGCCGATGGAATATGCCGGCAGGCTATTCAGCCAGTGTCGGGCCGGTCCTTTGAGTTTAAGGGGAAGATACTTGATGGCATGTAGATCGTCACTACGGGCCATGTGAATGTGGAGAAGGAAATCTTCCATCCATACCATGGGGTCTGTTGTGCCATCATATGATTCGATGTTTACAGATTTAAACCTTCTGGGAATTCATGATCCATTACTTTGTCAGTGAAGCAGAGGGGGTGTGTGGCGCCTCTATGCCGGGCGATGTTGCTATGTAGTTGAAATGAGTCTGGTCGGCTATGTTCGGCCTGGCCGGACTTGTTGATAATGTATTTGGTATGACGATCATCGTCACGTGTTGGGGCACGCCCCCGCGATCCGTAGATCGATCTTGGCTGCCCTGTCTTGTTTTCCAGTATGTCTCGCAGGTCCTGCCTATTGCCCCGAGCCGTAGTGTATTGGCGTGGGGGTGCGGGCTTGTATTCGGGCTGATACACTGTTTTATCCCGGCCATGAGGTGGACGACCAGCCTCGTCCTGTTCTGGTAGTGTGGGCTTTAGGGCCTCCTCCTCGAGTTGAGGTAGCAACTTGTGCTTTGGGTAACCTTTGGGGTGGCGCTTGAGTCTATATTCCTCGGCTGCCAGGACCTCAGTCCATCTGTCTGTGAGCAGATCTTGATCAGCTTGGAGCTGCTGCTGCTTCTTTTTCAGGCTTCTTGCAGTGGCCATAAGCCGGCGCTTGAAGCGCTCCTGCTCTACGGGATCCTCAGGCACGCCGAATTCATCGTCGCCAAGGCTTACCTCGTCTTTGGAGGGGGGCATGTAGTTTTCCTCCTCCAAGTATCTGTCCATCGCCTGCTCGTCTGGGCTAACCTACCTGTCTTCCTGTCCGGCCTGCTCGAAGGCAGGTTTCATCGCAAGTCCGGGGGTCCAGCGACACAAATTTCCTTGGAGGTGGAGTCTGTGCTCGGCTCTACCACCGATGAGTATGCGGCCTCCAGGGCTGGGTCCATCCACCCGTCCTCGGACGACGCGATCTGCCCCGGATTTAGGTCCGGAGCTACTGCAGGTGCGATATCCTGAATATTGTCTGACAGCAGATCTAAGCCGTGCTCGTCATGTCTGTTCGGCGCTCCTGGCGTAGGCCCGAATCCGTCGAAGATCAAGTCTCCGCGGATATCGGTCGTGTAGTTCAAGTTTCCAAACCTAACCTGATGGCCAGGGGCGTAGCTGTCAGTCTGCTCTAGATGGCCAAGCGAATTGGCCCGCAGTGCGAAGCCGCCGAACACGAAGATCTGTCTGAGGAGAAAAGTCTCACCCTAGACCATGTTGTTGTTGATGATTGAAGGAGCCATCGAGCCTTGCTGCGATGACACAGAGGAGCTCTCTATGAAAGCACCAATGTCGGTGTCAAAACCGGCGGATCTCGGGTAGGGGGTCCCGAACTGTGCGTCTAAGGCTAATGGTAATAGGAGGCAGGGGACACAATGTTTTACCCAGGTTCAGGGCCTCTCGATGGAGGTAATACCCTACTTCTTGCTTGATTGATCTTGATGATATGAGTATTACAAGAGTTGATCTACCACGAGATCATAGAGGCTAAACCCTAGGAGCTAGCCTATGATTCTGGTTGTTGTTGTCCTACAGACCAAACCCTCCGGTTTATATAGACACCGGAGGGGGCTAGGGTTACACAAAGTCGGTTACAAAGAAGGAGATCTAACATGGGACGAAGTCTTGAGTCTTCCACCCAAAGGAGAGTCCCATCTGGACATGGGACGAAGTCTTGAGTCTTGTATCTTCATAGTCCAATAGTCCGGCCAAAGTATATAGTCCGGCTGTCCGGATACCCCCTAATCCAGGACTTCCTCAGTGGGCAATCAAAGATTGATGCTAGTGCAAATAAATGAACAGAACCTAACGATCTACAACGTCACAATCTGCAACCTCAGCACGGATGACACCCATAAGCATGTGGGCAAGTTCTTGTTGCTTTGCTACACTGTCTCTGAAAACAATGATTAGTTGTTGTTGCGCACGAATGTGCATCTCTGATTCCTCCACCATTTCCATCATTGCTTCAGCCATTAATTGGTTCACAAACATACATTTTTTCTGTTGCATTCGAGACAGAGGAAACTGAACAGATTCAGATGGCGATTTTTGCAGGCTTGTATTATTGATAGTGGAGAGTGTCTCGACGACTGTATCATAACATAAATTAGGAGGGGAACCAAACAGATTAATCATGAGTTATTGCCATATTTCCCGGGCTAGATTTATTGGAAAGAAACAATGGGGTTGCCTTGCTCCTTTTCAGAGTTTGTTTTCTTACCTTCAGCAGCCTGCACCAAATTAACACACTAGCATTGCTATCATTGGCCAAGTCGGATAATAGGAAGGCAACATTGACACAACAGACGTTTGGGCAACTAGACTACACCAAACTAACACAATATGGCACATCTATCATCAGCTAGGTAAGGTAATACGAAAGCAACATTGACGCAATGAATGAATGGGCAACCAGAGCAGCACTAAAATTCAGTAATGTGCATGATATGAGATAGTACACTCATGCAGCTCAGTATGCCAAACTACCAGGCAGTTTTCCTTACAAAAATCAACATTGGAGCCTCTAACATTTTGATACAACTAATTTTAGATGAGATAAAGGTTGGATTCACGCTGATTAACAAAATACATGCTGATGTAAAAATATAGTGATATACAATAGGTACTTACATCAGCATTGGAGCACAGAGAATTCCCGCAAGATATTTTCCTCGAATACAATCCCAATGGAGGAAGTCTTCTATCATTTAACCTTATTTTCTAAAAGAGAGATGGGTAAGAAACATGTAGAAAATATGATCAGAATGCTATAAAATTTCATGATGCGAGGATACGCACACGCTTCTTAGAATGGAGTTGACATTCTTTTGCTGGACTGGAGCGGACAAGTTCTTTGGCCACTGGAATCTGTTTATTATCAGTGGGAGTTGGGTTTCTCTGTGCTGGAGCAGTATCTATGAAAAATGGAGTTGGTTTATTATCTCCTGGCGTTTGGATGTTTTGCAAAAACCTGGTTCGTAACCCTTTAGATTCTAACATAGCCGTCTTCCCTTTGCATGCCTTATATAGAAGAATGGTGCTTCAATTATAAAACATGCTACAGCAGAGATGGAATAGGTACCGAAGAATAGAAAGGCATGACATATTGACAAGTATTCCCTCCATCCGGAAATAAATGGATGGGTCTAGGTGTATTTCAGCTCTAGATACATCCAGTTTTATCCATTTCTGCAACATGTAATCGGGATGGAGGGAGTATGATGTAAGAGCTAGGGATACGATAGGACAACAGTGTAAAAAACCACTACTTGAATGTAAAACTGTATGCTAGCGGAATACATACAGAAAAACACTAAGGCAACATATACGTGCATGATTGGGAAACTAAGATAGCATTGCAAGATACCACTAGAACAACACTTCAATGTAAAAAAAGAACATGGTATGGTAGACAGATGAAGTACATACTGATGAATAACAATGCATAAGATATTCAGAAACATGATGTCCATACTAAGCAGATGGCATTGCGATAGAGTAGAATGATGGTACTTGAATTTCAAAACATGTTATCATGAATGGAATAGGTACTGAAAAACAGGAAGGCATACCATATTTACATGCATGATCAGCAGGCTAAGCACAAGGCACTACAACAGAGTAGATGCACTCCAGGACATTATATGTATGTTGTACCCATATCAAGGGCCAAGTAAGAGTAATGACCTTGTGGGGGGAATAGGATTGATCATCTTCTGCAAGTCTTGTGAAGAACTGGCTTTACATGTTCCATCATATTGGGTATCATTGACGTCAAGTTTGTTGGCCGTTACATTGCTCTGTGAGGTTCTTGTGCATAAATCAGTGTGTGCAATTATATCTAACATGCATGGAAGACAGCTAGTAGTTAGATTTATGTAATGAGTACCTGTAGGAGACGACATAAATAGTAGGACTGAGGTTAACTAGCAGCAACAAGTCTCAAAAACTAAAGGGAGAACACAGATGAAAGCTATAGAATATGTATCGTTCGTACTCGAGATTAACTAGATGGCACACAAAAGTATTAAAGAACAACATAGGTAATACTAGAAGTGGTATAATACTATAATCACCAGCCTGTGGGATAGCATTGGCTATGGATGATAACTATGGAACAACGTTACCTAAAGAACAAGTCTCTTAGCTGAACTATGGAACAACGTTAACTCCTGAACATGACATGTAAGAGATCAGCATGAATATACAGTGAAATGTGATAATCTATTTTCCATGCTTAGATGAATAACAAAGCCATAAATGTTGCACACAAGTTAGATGAGGGTACAACCTATCTGGCCGCCATCCATTGGAGTGAGCATCATGTGCTGACTTGTCGATGGTCCTACAGTTGTTGTGGCTGTCCATGTCGGGCACGCACATTCGATGCAGGGAACTGTTGAGTGGGGACTATAGCTCCATTATGGTGTATGCTTCCCTTGTTGGAGCAGTTGCTGTGAGTCAGAAGACGGTGTGGCTACATATGCAGAAAACACATAATGTTAAGAACGACACATCTCTTTGATCTGAAGAAATACCCTAAGAGATCAACAACAAGGTACGAGAGTGGTCACACGTCTGTTGACTGAAGACTAAATTGGGGTCACACGATTTTATTTTATTTTGGTACTGTCCGATCTATGCCGGATGGCTTGATGGCCGTCTTGTGCCTCCCGGCTGACACTGTTTGGAATCTTCCCCGAAGAGCCAGCGACCAACGGCAGAGCAGCCTACCTCAACCGTCCGTGGCCCCGACCAAAACCCCGCTCTCCGTCCCACCGCACTGCCGTGGTTGCGCTGCCCCCGGGCCAATCCACAAAGACTCGCCGTCGTCCATATCCGGCGACGACATTACCTTCAACGCACGCAGTTCTAAGATAGCCATCTAAGCGCTGCTTCCACGGCGAAATTGCACCCCGCACCCTTACGTTAGACACCAGCCAACCGGTAGCTTAGGAGCTCCGCCGCCTCGAGGGGTGCTGCTTCCCATTGGGAATCGATTGGCCCAGAATAAAAATTCAGACAACTGACGCCTAAATAAAGTGATTTGAGATGAGGGTGCGACCTATCTGGCGGCACGGTGAAGTAGGCTGCCGAGACGGTGAGGCCGGCGCGGTTGTGGTGGAGACCAACGTCAGGGAATCAGAGATGTCACGATGGTCGACGGCTACGGGGAAGCAGCACCGGGGCTCTGGACGGATCCGAAGTTGGAGCCGCTCCGGCGCCATGAACAAGGTGGGGGTGAATCGGCTTCGGTACGGTTCACGTGGCCTCCGTCGAGGCAACTCCAGCAGCACGGAGTAAGAGGCACACAACCCAGTGCACGACGACAAATGGTTAGCATCTCCGGCATTAGGGAGGAGGGCGGTTGTGAAATTGGTGCCGTGGGGGGCGCCATGGAGGAGGGGCTGAGGTTTTGCGGCTCGGGAGAAGGGAGCTTCCGGGGAGAAGGTGATTTGGCGCCCATGAGGTATGAATGGGGATGGAATTGGGAGGGGATTGGAACCATGTCTTATAGATGCATTTGTCTAAAATGTGTGTTGGGGGGGGGGGGAGTTACAGTTCTACCCCTGCCTTTAGGCTTCTCGGCTTGGGTCTGCGTAATGAGGGTCGGGGATAGTAGAGTAACTTTGCTTCTCCCCAAATAGTGGGCGCGAGCGATTTCGGTCGAGGATGGCATGTTTTGAAATATAGTGGGCGTGAGCGATTTCGGGCGAGGAGAGTGTGTTTTGAAATAGTGGGCACGAGCTATTTTAGGCTAGGAGAGGTTGTTTTTCCGACCATGGTTTATGAATTATTTGGCACATGTAATTTCGGCCGAGGAGAAGGCGCGCCTGGATGAAGTTACGAACCTACCCTCGATGTACAATGGGCCAATAGATGTGTGTCCAACATAGGCCGGTAATTTTGCGTCTCCCATTTATTTGCTCGGGCAAATTCCACCGAGCAGAGGGTGTTTACCAATTCGTTCAATTTTTCGGAGAACGAGCATCCACGTCTACCATACCAAGTCGATTCAAATCAAATTTTGAAATATTAGCTTGCCACTTATTTTTTAGATGGAGAGATGATGCTCGGGAGTAATGTGTTTTTACATGCTCGCTGCTAGCGACTTACTATATGACAAATAGTTGACCCACTCAAAAATGGGAATCAAACCCAAAATGAAATATCTCGATTCAATGAAATAGCTCGTTCACCAGGTGAAAATAGTGAACTAAATCCAAAATTGAACACCTCAATCGATTAGCATGTCGTACAGTATTATAGAACTCCATGAACATGTTGAAAGTCAAATTAATGAACTGGTTTGATATACGCATATCTCCGTTCATGTGTGATACGTCTCCAACGTATCTATAATTTTTGATTGTTCCATGCTATTGTATTACCCGTTTTGGATGTTTATGGGCTTTACTTTACACTTTTATATCATTTTTGGGACTAACCTACTACCCGGAGGCCCAACCCGAATTGCTGTTTTTTGCCTATTTCAGTGTTTCAAAGGAAAGGAATATCGAACGGAGTCCAAATGGAATGAAACCTTCGGGAGCGATCTTTTTGGAACAAACGTGATCCAGGGGACTTGAAGTGGACATCAAGCAACAGAGGAGGCGGCCACGAGGGTGCCCGATGCGCCCCCTGGAGGTGGACGCGCCCCCACCCTTGTGGGCCCCTCGAGCGTCCACTGACCTACTTCTTCCTCCTATATATACCCATGTACCCCGAAAACATCCAGGAGCACCGCGAAAAACTATTTCCCCCGCCGCAACCTTCTGTATTCGCGAGATCCCATCTTGGAGCCTTCGCCGGCCTCCGCCGGAGGGGGAATCGACCACGGTGGGCCTCTACATCATCTCCAAGGCCTCTCCAATGAGTTGTGAGTAGTTTACCACAGACCTTCGGGTCCATAGTTATTAGCTAGATGGCTTCTTCTCTCTCTTTGAATCTCAATACAAAGTTCTCCTTGATCTTCTTGGAGATCTATTCAATGTAACTCTTTTTGCGGTGTGTTTGTCGAGATCCGATGAATTGTGGGTTTATGATCAAGTTTATCTATGAGAAATATTTGAATCTCCTCTGAATTCTTTTATGTGTTATTAAGTTATCGTTGCAAGTCTCTTCGAATTATCTGTTTGGTTTGGCCTACTAGATTGATCTTTCTTGCAATGGGAGAAGTGCTCAACTTTGGGTTCAATCTTGCGGTGTCCTTTCCTAGTGACAGCAGGGGCAGCAAGGCACATATTGTATTGTTGCCATCGAGGATAATAAGATGGGGTTTACATCACATTGCATGAGTTTATCCCTCTACATCATGTCATCTTTCTTAATGCATTACTCTGTTCTTCATGAACTTAATACTCTAGATGCAGGCAGGAGTCAGTCGATGTGTGGAGTAATAGTAGTAGATGCAGGAAGGAGTCAATCTACTTGTCACGAACGTGATGCCTACATACATGATCATGCCTAGATAATCTCATAATTATTCGCTTTTCTATCAATTGCTCGATAGTAATTTGTTCACCCACCGTAATACTTATGCTATCTTGAGAGAAGCCACTAGTGAAACCTATGGCCCCCGGGTCTATCTTTTATCATATAAGTTTACCATCTACTTTTATTTGCATCTTTTACTTTCCAATCTATATCATAAAAATACCAAAAATATTTATCTTATCATATTATCTCTATCAGACTCACTTTCGCAAGTGGCCGTGAAGGGATTGACAACCCCTTTTTTGCATTGGTTGCGAGGTTCTTGTTTGTTTGTGTAGGTGCGTGGGACTTTTGAGGGGCCTCCTACTAGATTGATACCTTGGTTCTCAAAAACTGAGGGAAATACTTACGCTACTTTTCTACATCACCCTTTCCTCTTCAAGGAAAACCAACGCAAGCTCAAGACGTAGCAAGAAGGATTTCTGGCACCATTGCCGGGGAGGTCTTCGCTCAAGTCAAGACATACCAAGTACCCATCACAAACTCATCTCCCTCGCATTACATTATTTGCCATTTGCCTCTCATTTTCCTCTCCCCCACTTCACCCTTGCCGTTTTATTCGCCCTCTCTCTCCCAATCCCCTCTCTCTTTCGCTTGCCTTTTTGTTTGCTTGTGTTGGAATGCTTGTCGCTATGGCGCAGGATAATACCAAGTTGTGTGATTTTTCCAATACCAATAATAATGATTTCCTTAGTACTCCGATTGCTCCTCTTAATGATGTTGAGACTTGTGAAATCAATGCTGCTTTGTTGAATCTTGTTATGAAAGATCAATTTTCCGGCCTTCTTAGTGAAGATGCCGCTACCCATCTAAACAACTTTGTTGATTTGTGTGAGATGCAAAAGAAGAAAGATACGGATAATGATATTGTTAAATTGAAGTTATTTCCGTTTTCACTTAGAGATCGTGCTAAAGTTTGGTTTTTGTCTGTGCCTAAGAATACTAGTGATTCGTGGAATAAGTGCAAAGATGCTTTTATCTCTGAGTATTTTCCTCCCGCTAAGATCATCTCTCTTAGGAACGATATTATGAATTTTAAACAACTTGATCATGAGCATGTTGCCCAATCTTGGGAAAGAATGAAATTAATGACTTGCAATTTCCCTACTCATGGTTTGAATTTATGGATGATCATACAAAATTTTATGCCGGATTGAATTTTGCTTCTAGAAATCTTTTAGATTCGGCCGCGGGAGGCACTTTTATGGAAATCACCTTAGGAGAAGCTACTAAACTCCTTGATAACATTATGGCTAATTATTCTCAATGGCACACCGAAAGATCTACTAGTAAGAAAGTGCATGCTATAGAAGAAATTAATGTTTTGAGTGGAAAGATGGATGAACTTATGAAATTGTTTGCTACTAAGAGTGCTCCTATTGATCCCAATGATATGCCTTTGTCTACTTTGATTGAGAATAACAATGAATCTATGGATGTGAATTTTGTTGGTAGGAATAATTTTGGTAACAATGCTTATAAGGGAAACTTTAATCCTAGACCGTTCCCTAGTAATTCCTCTAATAATTATGGAAATTCCTACAATAATTCTTATGGTAATTTTAATAAGATGCCCTCTGATTTTGAGAATAGTGTTAAAGAATTTATGATCTCTCAAAAGAATTTTAATGCTTTGCTTGAAGAAAAATTGCTTAAAGTTGATGATTTGGCTAGGAACGTTGATAGACTTTTGCTTGATGTTGATTCTTTGAAACTTAGATCTACTCCTCCTAAGCATGATATCAATGAGTCTCTCAAAGCCATGAGAATTTCCATTGATGAGTGCAAAGAAAGAACCGCTAGATTGCGTGCCAAGAAAGATTGCTTTGTAAAAGCGTGTTCTTCTAGTTTCCATGAAAATAATGATGAAGATCTAAAAGTTATTGATGTGTCCCCTATTAAATCCTTGTTTTGCAATATGAATCTTAATAATGATGGGACTGGAGATGAGTCAACTTTAGTTAAAAGGCGTCCCAATGATTCGGAGTTTTTAGATCTTGATGCTAAATTTGGTAAAAGTGGGATTGGAGAGGTCAAGACTTTAAATAGCTTTGAACCCACTATCTTGGATTTCAAGGAATTTAATTATGATAATTGTTCTTTAATAGATTGTATTTCCTTGTTGCAATCCGTGTTGAATTCTCCTCATGCTTATAGTCAAAATAAAGCTTTTACCAATCATATCGTTGATGCCTTGATGCAATATTATGATAAAAAACTTAATTTGGAAGTTTCTATACCTAGAAAACTTTATGATGAGTAGGAACCTACTATGAATATTAAAATTAAAGATCATGAGTGCTATGCTTTGTGTGATTTGGGCGCTAGTGTTTCCACAATTCTGAAAACTTCATGTGACATTCTAGGTTTCCATGATCTTGATGATTGCTCTTTAAATTTGCACCTTGCGGATTCCACCATTAAGAAATCTATGGGAAGTATCAATGATGTTCTTATTGTTGCAAATAGGAATTATGTGCCCGTAGATTTTATTGTTCTTGACATAGATTGCAATCTTTCTTGTCCTATTATTCTTGGTAGACCTTTCCTTAGAACGATTGGTGCAATTATTGGTATGAAGGAAGGGAATATTAGATTCCAATTTCCATTAATGAAATGCATGGAACACTTTCCAAGAAAGAAAGTTAAATTACCTTATGAATCTATCATGCGAGCTACTTATGAATTGAGTGCTAAAGAACGCACTACTTAGATCTATCCTAGCTTTTATGCCTAGCTTGGGGCGTTAAACAATAGCGCTTGTTGGGAGGCAACCCAATTTTATTTTGGTTTTTTGTTTTTGCTTCTATTTAGTAATAAATATTTCATCTAGCTTCTGTTTATAAGTGTTTTCATGTTTTAATTAGTGTTTGTGCCAAGTAGAACCTATAGGATAACATACGGTGATAGTTAATTTGATTCTGCTGAAAAACAGAAACTTTGCGCGCACGAAAATAATTTTAGTAATTCACAGAAACGTGATTTTGCGTTGATTCTTTTTGTTGTAGATCAATAGACAAATTTCCCAAGACTTACTATTTTGGTAATATTTTCAAAGTTCCAAAAGTATTCGAAAGTTACAGATTGCTACAGACTATTCTGTTTTTGACAGATTCTGTTTTTCGTGTGTTGTTTGCTTATTTTGATGCATCTATGGCTAGTATCGGGGGGTATGAACCATAGAGAAGTTGGAATACAGTAGGTTTAACACCAATATAAATAAAGAATGAGTTCATTACAGTATCTTATGTGGTGGTTTTTCTTTCTTGGACTAACGGAGCTTATGAGATTTCCTGTTGAGTTTTGTGTTGTGAAGTTTTCAAGTTTTGGGTAAAGATTTGATGGACCATGGAATAAGGAGTGGCAAGAGCCTAAGCTTGGGAATTCCCATGGCACCCCAATATATTCAAGTATAACCAAAAGCCTAAGCTTGGGGATGCCCCGGAAGGCATCCCCTCTTTCGTCTCCGTCTATCGGTAACTTTACTTGGAGCTATATTTTTATTCGCCACATGATATGTGTTTTGCTTGGAGCGTCTTGTATGATATTAGTATTTTCTTTTTAGTTTACTACAATAATACTTTCTGTACACACCTTTTGGGATAAACCCACTTGATTAGAATTTATTAGAATACTCTATGTGCTTCACTTATATCTTTTGAGCTAGATAGTTTTGCTCTAGTACGTCACTTATATCTTTTAGAGCACGTCAGTGGCTTAATTTTGAAGAAATTGTTGATCTCTCATGATTCACTTATATTATTTTGAGAGTCTTTTAGAACAGCATGGTATTTGCTATGGTTGTAAAATTGGTCCTAGAATGATGGACATCCAAGTTGGGTATAATAAAAACTATCGTAGGAAGTGAATTGGATGCTATGATCAATTTGATACTTGATAATAGTTTTGAGATATGGAGGTGGTGATATTAGAGTCATGCTAGTTGGGTAATTGTGAATTTAAATAATGCTTGTGTTGAAGTTGGCAAGTCCCGTAGCATGCACGTATGGTAACCGTTGTGTAACAAATTTGAAATATGAGGTGTTCTTAGATTGTCATCCTTACGAGTGGCGGTCGGGGATGAGCGATGGTCTTTTCCTACCAATCTATCCCCCTAGGAGCATGTGCGTAGTGCTTGGTTTTTGATGACTTGTAGATTTTTGCAATAAGTATATGAGTTCTTTATGACTAATGTTGAGTCCATGGATTATACGCACTCTTACCCTTCCATCATTGCTAGCCTCTTCGGTACCGTGCATTGCCCTTTCTCACCTTGAGAGTTGGTGCAAACTTCGCCGGTGCATCCAAACCCCGTGATACGACATGCTCTATCACACATAAACCTCCTTATATCTTCCTCAAAACAGCCACCGTACGTACCTATTATGGCATTTCCATAGCCATTCCGAGATATATTGCCATGCAACTTTCCACCGTTCCGTTCATCATCATGACACACATCATCATTGTCATATTGCCTTGCATGATCATGTAGTTGACATCGTATTTGTGGCAAATCCACCATGCATAATTTTTCATACATGTCACTCTTGATTCATTGCCCATCCAGTACACTGTCGGAGGCATTCATATAGAGTCATATCTTGTTCTAGTTTTGAGTTATAATTCATGAGTTGTAAATAAATAGAAGTGTGATGATCATCATTATTAGAGCATTGTCCCCAAATAAAAAAAAGAAGGCAAAAAAAAGGCCAAAGAAAAAAAGAAAGGCCAAAGAAAAAAAGGAAGGCCCCAAAAAAAGAAAAAAAGAAAAAGAAAAAGAAAATAAAAAGGGGGGCAGTGTTACTATCCTTTTCCACACTTGTGCTTCAAAGTAGCACTATTTTCTTCATATAGAAAGTCTTTTATGTTGTCACTTTCATATACTAGTGGAAAATTTTCATTATAGAACTTGGCTTGTATATTCCTACGATGGGCTTCCTCAAAATGCCCTAGGTCTTCGTGAGCAAGCAAGTTGGATGCACACCCACTAGTTTCTTTTGTTGAGCTTTCATACATTTATAGCTCTAGAGCATCCGTTGCATGGCAATCCCTACTCCTCATATTGACATCAATTGATGGGCATCTCCATATCCCGTTGATTATCCTCATCAATGTGAGACTTTCTTCCTTTTTGTCTTCTCCACACAACCTCCATCATCATATTCTATTCCACCCATAGTGCTATATCCATGGCTCATGCTCATGTATTGCGTGAAAGTTGAAAAATGTTTGAGATTACTAAAGTATGAAACAATTGCTTGGCTTGTCATCGGGTGTGTGCAATACGAGAGCATTCTTGTGTGAAGAAAATGGAAGCATGACCAAGCTATATGATTTTGTAGGGATGAACTTTCTTTAGCCATGTTATTTTGAGAAGACATGATTGCTTAGTTAGTATGCTTGAAGTATTACTATTTCTTATGTCAATATGAAATTTTATTTTGAATCATTTGGATCTGAATATTCATGCCACAATAAAGAAAATTACATTGAGAATTATGCTAGGTAGCATTCCACATCAAAATGTATCTATAATTTCCATCTGTTTTTATCATTTACCTACTCGAGGATGAGCAGGAATTAAGCTTGGGGATGCTTGATACGTCTCCAACGTATCTATAATTTTTGATTGTTCCATGCTATTATATTAGCTGTTTTGGATGTTTATGGGCTTTACTTTACACTTCTATGTCATTTTTGGGACTAACCTACTAACCGGAGGCCCAGCCCGAATTGCTGTTTTGTGCCTATTTCGGTGTTTCGAAGGAAAGGAATATCAAATGGAGTCCAAATGGAATGAAACCTCTGGGAGCAATGTTTTTGGAACAAACGTGATCCAGGGGACTTGGAGTGGATGTCAAGCAACAGAGGAGGCTGCCACGAGGGTTCCCGAGGCGCCCCCTAGAGGTGGGCGCGCCCCCACCCTCGTGGGCCCCTCGAGCGTCCACCGACCTACTTCTTCCTCCTATATATACCGATGTACCCCGAAAACATCCAGGAGCACCACAAAAAACTATTTCCCCCGCCGCAACCTTATGTATCCGCGAGATCCCATCTTGGAGCCTTCGCGGGCGCTTCGCCAGAGGGGGAATCGACCATGGAGGGCTTCTACATCATCTCCAAGGCCTCTCCGATGAGTTGTGAGTATTTTACCACAGACCTTCGGGTCCATAGTTATTATCTAGATGGCTTCTTCTCTCTCTTTGAATCTCAATACAAAGTTCTCCTCGATCTTCTTGGAGATCTATTCTATGTAACTCTCTTTGCGGTGTGTTTGTCGAGATCCGATGAATTGTGGGTTTATGCTCAAGTTTATCTATGAGAAATATTTGAATCTCCTCTGAATTCTTTTATGTGTGATTAAGTTATCTTTGCAAGTCTCTTCGAATTATCAGTTTGGTTTGGCCTACTAGATTGATCTTTCTTGCAACGGGAGAAGTGCTTAGCTTTGGGTTCAATCTTGCGCTGTGCTTTCCCAGTGACAGCAGGGGCAGCAAGGCACGTATTGTATTGTTGCCATCAAGGATAAAAAGATGGGGTTTACATCATATTGCATGAGTTTATCCCTCTACATCATGTCATCTTACTTATTGCGTTACTCTATTCTTCATGAACTTAATACTCTAGATGCAGGCAGGAGTCGGTCGATGTGTGGAGTAATAGTAGTAGATGCAGGCAGGAGTCGGTCTACTTGTCACAGACGTGATGCCTATATACATGATCATGCCTAGATAATCTCATAATTATTTGCTTTTCTATCAATTGCTCGACAGTAATTTGGTCACCCACCGTAATACTTATGCTATCTTGAGAGAAGCCACTAGTGAAACCTATGGCCCCCGGGTATCTTTTATCATATAAGTTTACCATCTACTTTTATTTGCATCTTTTACTTTCCAATCTATATCATAAAAATACCAAAAATATTTATCTTATCATATTATCTCTATCAGATCTCACTTTCGCAAGTGGCCGTGAAGGGATTGACAACCCCTTTATTTCGTTGGTTGCGAGGTTCTTGTTTGTTTGTGTAGGTGCGTGGGACTTTTGAGGAGCCTCCTACTGGATTGATACCTTGGTTCTCAAAAACTGAGGGAAATACTTACGCTACTTTGCTGGATCACCCTTTCCTCTTCAAGGAAAACCAACACAAGCTCAAGACATAGCAATGTGTGGATTGCAGACAACATGTTCTCCAATTTAAATATTTGAATGCAAGTTTATATCGAAACATGGTTTATATCAGTCTTTGATGCATAAACACGACAGCCCCTCTCCCGGACTCCTGCTCTCTCTCTCTCTCTCTCTCTTGCCGACAATCTTCAATTCTATCGCACGCATCCAACACACAAACCTTGTTGGTCCCTCTCCCTCTCTCTCCATCTCTCTCTCTCTCTCTCTCTTTGTGTGTGTGTGGGGGGGGGATCTTTGTAGTTCGCATGCATATATACTCCATGTATAGGTCTCTCTCGCACACTATGTATGATTCTCTAGTCCAAGCTAGATATCTTGGGTGCACTCATCGTACACACACAAATTCCTTGGCTCGTTGCCCGTAACTCTCTCACGCACCACTCTGTTGTCTCGGAGCTCTTCCCCCTCTCTCTCTCAAACTCTCCATTTATCTGGGTCACACATACACATGCATATCTTACTCACACTCGATAGACCCATCTAAAACTCTATCTATCTCCCTTGTTCTCTCTCCATCTCACATGCACACACACACACAATCTCATGCATAGCTAGCCAAGTATGATGGTCTCTCACTCAATTGTAGGCACACGCATTCCCCCCTATATGTATATGACTATTTAATCTTAGTCTCCATCACAAACATGTGCATGGTCCATCTCTATTTCTCTCGGGGCATCTTTCTATCACGCACGCACCTCCCTCGATCTCCCACCCATATAGTCCCCTCACAATCTCGAGGGGATCTCTCTATCACAAACACACCCTCTCTCCCTCCCCATGCGCCCATGTTCTCCATGTGTCCCTCTCGACCTTTGTTCCTTGTTGGCCAGACCTCTATTGGACATGTGCTATAGGGGTGTCTCTCTCCATTGCAAACAATCACACACTAGCTATCTTCATGTATCTCCTCGCCTCGCTTTTCCATCTCGGAGATGCATGCGTGATATGTTTCCTTAAGAAACGAAAAAACACACACTCTCTCTAATTTATCTTTTGTTGTCACTTTCTCTTTCACACACATACACTCTTTTTGCACACTCACTCATTCTCCTTCACACACACTTGATCTCTCTCGACTTAGGCACTCTCTTCGGTCCATCGCATATAGATTTATTGAAAAGTCAAACAGCACAAAGTTTGACCATGTACATGGAGCAAAACATTTACATCTAGAACGGCAAACATATACCATTATATTCACCATAAGATATAGTTTCGTATGATGTATCGTTGGTATTGTAGATATAAATAACATTTGCATAAACCTGATCAAAGTATCCATAATTTGACTTCTAAAAAATTTACATGCACTGCATTATCGAGCGGATGGAATATCTCTTTCCCCCTCTCAGTTATCTGATGCACCACTCAGCCTTATCAGGGCTCCTCTATCTCTCTCAAACTTTATATCTCCCTGGTTCAGACATACACATGTCTCGCTCGCGCTACATATAGACCCATCCAACACTCTCCAGCCTTGTTCTCTCTCTATGTGACACGCACCCCCCTAAGTACCAGAATCCCTCACTCCATCATAGGCGCACACACTCCCCCCTAAGTATGATTATCTCTCACTAGCCATCAGGAACACATGTATTGTCTCCTTCCATCCATACGTCTATCTCAATATCTCTCGGGGTATCTTCTATCGCGCACACACCTTGTCACTCAATCACCCACCCATTTAGTCCCATCACGATCTCCAGGGGATCTCTCTATGACAAACATACACTCTCTCCTCCTCATGTCTGCATTTTCTCCGTACGTGTCTCTCGACCTCTCTCCCTTGTTTGTCAGACCCCTCTTGGCCACGTGCTAGGGGTCTTTCTCTCCCGGTTGCAAACAACCACACACTATCTCCTCACCTTACTTCCGTTGTTGAAGATGCATGTGTGATATGTTTGCATAAGACACACATGCTTTTTCTCTACTTTTATCGTGTGTTCTCCATGTCTCTTTCACACACACACACACACACACACACACTTTTTTCACTCACTCTTTATATTTCACACACACACACACACACACACTCTCTCTAGTTAGGGACTTTCTCACGTCCATAAGCATATGGATGTTTTGAAAAGTCAAACCTCAGAAAAGTTTGACCAGGTATATGTGGAGAAAAACATTTACATCTGGAATGATCATTAGATTCATCACAACATGTACTTAGTTCATACTAACATTTATCTTTGGTATTGTAGATATAAGTATTTTTTTATAAACTTGGTCAAAGTTTCAAAAGTTTGACTTAAAAAAAAAGGTTGGCACTACATTAGCAAATGGAGGGAGTAGCTCTTTCTCTCTCTGCTATCGCTCACGGGCCTCCCCTCTCATTCGAACTCTCTATACCGATGGATTATACGCTCACAGTGTTAGCGTATAGCTCTGTATATTGTTTAGTTGACCGGTTAACTAGTCCACATGCTGCCTTGTCAGCTCGTGTTCTCTATCTTCATGTGCTGGCCCATGTGGTAGTGGGTGAAAATAAGTAAACTAGAGGCCCATCTGACACATGGTGAAGTTAACAAAGTTGAAACCACATGGGGTAGCACCCTGCACGCTAGTAAATTGAGGGCGCATTGAGGACACACTTCTTCCGCGTGAAGGACGCACTCGCACACAATTCACCACTTCGCGGCGGCATGCACAGAAGGACGAACTCACGCACACCGAGCAGGCCCTCCACTATGTAGGCCAAAACACGTGCCAAATTCACTTGTGATGCATTTGGCATCGATGCCCCTCCATTGCTCACCTGGTGCCCCAATCTGGATCACCTACTTTGCTACGGTCCCAAATTAACTCACGCGATGAAAAAACACTTGCGTGGAAGAGAGAGAGGATTGAGGCAATAAAAACACTTGTTTGGGAGAGTGAGAGGCTGGTCTAGTTGGTTTGATTGATTTGTTTATACATGTGGGTCTGTGTGCACAATGGTGCCAACTCTCTCACATTGCTAGAGCGGTGCCAAAATATTTTGATTTGACATCGATTTGCATTATGTGGCATACTTTTGAGAAATATGGCATTGACCACATAGTGGAAGGCAACAAATGCTCAAGCTCTTCACGCGCTCCTAGGTAAATGAGGGGAAAGAGAAAGAGAAAGAGAGAGATAGAGAGAGCGAGAGTGAAAAAATATCACGAGCCAGCCAACCCTATCGTATGAGCGAATGATATTGGTACCTCTTGATAACAGGCAATCTTATATAGCCAGCTACTCTAATATGTTCTCTTCTTTTGCAGATAAAAAAAGACCCGAAAGTGAAAAATGTGCTGGACTATAACAATCTCATCGAATGCCTTGATCTTCATCTTACAGAAATTCATTTGATTGACTACCGAGGCAACACATCTGAGAATAAATTGGCCAGGTTCTTTGTTCTGGAGGCAAGTGTGCTCAAGGTATTGAAGTTTGGCGTTCTCTGGCGCAACAATGAATGGCATGCTGATCACTGCAAGCGTCTAAGCCTAAATGACAAAGTCTCCGCAGAAGCTGAATTTGTTTTTGAAACATCAAGTGGCCAGAGACTGGAAAACTTATTTGCCCATTAGTGACTTGTCAGGGCGGTGGATTTTAGTTTGTACGATAATGCTGCATCCACCTAAAGTAACGAAAGTTCTTACGTAAACATCCTAGTAATTCCCTCTTCGTAGGTGCCGCATTACTCCTAATATTTGTAATATCAGTTTGAAACTTGTAATATTGCCGTGTCCTATTCCTGCGTTTTCAAAATCTTGCGAATCAAAGTGGTCCTGAGTTGGTGATGATGTTGTGCCTGCCATCTTTCACCAATAGCCGTCGGATCTAGATCTGACGCATACAAACCAAACTTCTCCAATTTTGCAGAAAGATGCCCGCACTTGTTCCCTATTTACAAACAACTCCTTGTCTCTCACAATCAGCATTATCTCCTCCCCACCACATCTAGAAGGCCATGGAAAAATCTGGCGTGATGGCCGCTGCCGGTGTTGTCCACCCCCAATCTTGGTGTTCCGTGCAATGCACGGGCATCTACGCACGGGAAATTATGTCGAATATGGCTAATTGTAAGCAGGCTAGCTCTATAGCCATGATGATAGTGACTGCAGACGGTGAGGCTGACTATGGTATGCCGAACACGGCGCCTATACTCAGGTGTCATCTCCAGCACAGGATCTTGTCACTTCACTGTGAGGAGCATCACGTAATAATTTGACCAACGGGTAGTACAGTGCTACTACATTGGTAGTACTACTACTAGTACTAGCACCACCATCTGGATTTAGTAGTAATGACATGTCCATCTGGATTTTAGTACTATCAATATCTAGTAATGCATGTCACAAAAAATGTACTACCCCCTCTGTAAATAAATACATGGTGTATTGTTTTATTCCTATCGGCGAGAGAACTTAATGTCTTTTTGCTAATTAATAGGATTACATGCAATGAACTAACCACTGCATGTCATGTTTGGTAGTGTCAAGTCATTGAAAGCATGCACAACCCACATCTCTCATTGGTTGATATGTCACAAAATAAGAAACAAGGAGGGAATTAATGTACCATGCCTAAGTGTTTTGGGATTATTTGGTTTTTGTAAGGTGACTTACAAAACATTTTTGGTTACATGCATTAACATTTTATTAGTTAAATCAAAGGTCAAAACTTGGCGCAAAATGCAAAGGGGACCAATAAACCAGTAAACATCAAAGTTCTCTTGTTCGGCCCCAACTAGAGGTCCGGTGAGATGACTATACTGTACCGGCACGGAGGGGGACACAGCTTCATTGACTTATTGCACCTGCCTTTGGGTGTATGACACGTGTGCCCAACGGATGGCTGGCCCACCTATCATACAGCCGAAGGCAGGTGTAGTAGAGGGCCGAGGAGTAGATGGACAACACGCATGCGAATTCAACACAGTATGCACTTCTCATATAAAGGCTCCCCGCCAGTCCAATCTAGTACGAAATCCTACACACCTACGCACGCTAACCAAGGGCAAGAGTGATCACTCCAATCGCAAGATCAGTTGACTAGAAGCTAGACCCATGGAGGCGATGAGCGCGAGCATCAGCCGGCTGTGCCAGATGGTCCACAACGCCGGCCTGCGGCCCAGCACCGAGGAACGTCACCAAGTAGTGCTTGAGGCCGCCAGGGCGAGGGGCTGCTTGGACAATAGCTTCGTGTCCTTGTTCGATGAGGTCCTCGTCGACTTCCTCGACAAGTTCACCATCGTCAAGAAGCTCGCGAATGACCTTGACGTATGCCTCTAGCCCACGCGCCCAGGCTCTACGATGCCCGACACCCCGAACAGCTCTATGGTGACAACCTCTTCGATGCACTGGTGGCCCTGCGACTGCCCGCCATCGCGCCGGAGAATGTCCACCTCGAGGTCGTGCTTACCGCACAACGCCTGGTGCAGCAAGACACCATCGACATAATCACCCACGTCTACGCGCAAATCGTCCACAAGGACTACTACATGCAAGAGGAGGATGATAGGACGCCGGCCTTCTTGGACCGTAGGGCAACCTTGGACGGCATTGATAAGAAGCACGCTGAGCTCGCCGCCAACGCCGCTGCTCCTCACATGTTGGTTGGTGACCCGACTCACTAGGTCATGAGGATGTCGTTGATGGATCCGTATGTGTCTTTATCTTTCCATCAAATCCATGTAGTAGTATGTAACGCCCCGGATTCGATGCGCCAGGTGTGTGTCAGTTTTTCGCCTTCATTGCCATGTCATTTGCTTGCGTGTTGCATTTTGCCATGTCATCATCTGCATTTCATCTGCATGTTTTCCAAAACTTGCATCCGTTCGGGTTCCGCCGGTTCTCTCCGTTGTCCGTTCCGAGCACAGACACACTCGCACGCGCCCGCGGCACCTCCGAAATATTATTTTTATAAGTGGCCGGAAAATGTTCTTGGAATGGGATGAAAGTTGGCGTGCGGTCTTATTATAGCATAGGTAGACTGCCTGTCAAATTTTGTCGCATTCGGAGCCCGTTTGATAGCCCAACCGTCATACGTAGCGGCACCCTTGCCGGTTTATTCGTCGGATGTTTTCGGTCTCCGAAAACCCTTCCCGGGCTGCACTTCTCTTCTCTCCCCTCAGCCCAAGCACTCTCTTCACAGCCCACCTAGGCCTGCCTAACCACCCCTCGCATCCGGAACCATCCGATCGAGATCGGAGGGCGCCAAAACCCCCCTAAACCCCCTAACCCTAGCAAATCTGCTATATATGGACACCCCATTTTTGGCCTTCCCTAACCTAGCCTACCTCTTCCCTAACCCCTAACTGCAGCCAACCCCGCCTCCACCTCGAAATCTGCACCGGCCTCCTCCCCTCCGCCACTTGGCTCCGCCGGCGCCACGCATTCTGGCCAATCCGAGGCCTCCACGTCGCCAAGCCGCCGCTCCTCCTCCAATCCTGCACTGCCACGCGCCCCTGGCTTCCCCGCCGCCGAGGCCCGCCCGGCCCATGTTCGGCCCAGGCCGGGCCGAAGCAGGCCCGAACCCCGCCGTCGCCTGGCTCTCCCTGCTCCCTGGTGCCCCGCTCGATCCGGATCGGGAGGAGCCCGATCCCGAGATCCTCGCGCCGCCCGACCGCACTCCTCCTCCTGCCGCGGGATCCCTGCTGCCGGTGAGCAGTGCTCCGCTCCAGCCCTTCTCCTCCTTTCCCCTCCTCCGGTCCTCTCGCCTCACCTCGCTCGCTCTCTGTGCCCCGCAGGGAACCACCGCCGCGCCATGGAGCTTCGTCGCCACCGGCGTCGAGCTCACCGCCCCACCTCCTTCTGTCACCGGGAATGGACAGATCCGGTGGATTCCGTCCAGATCCGCGGCTCTCCACAGGTCCCGACTCACTGCGCCTCCCCACTCGCCGGATTTCTTCACGCCGCTGGCTTCCCTGCCTCCGCGCGTGAGAGCGAGGACGACGCCCTCGATCGTCGCCGGCCATGTGGGCCCTGCAACGGCTCGACCCAGCCCAGCTCCTCGTTTGCCTCGGCCTGCCTCCTCCACTGACCTGGGCCTGCAGCCCACTAGGTGAGCACCCTGCCAGCCCTATCCCTCGCCCGGGCGACATTTAGTCATTTTGCGCTCCGACCGTTTTTTCAGAAAAACTGCAAAGTCCCGAAATTGCTACATAATGTGCTTATGTTTGACATGCCATAATTTGATGCTTGGTGCTCCGTTTTGCGTGTATGACATGTCGAAATGTTCATTGTGAGATGCTCTACAATTCATTCCATTGTGCCATGCTTTTTTGAGTCCATCTTGATGCCCTAATCATCGTTGCAAGAGTGCTATATGATGTTAACCTGCAGAAACTGTTATAACTTGATGATTTGTCTTTTTCGTTGCATTTTGTTTGTGCATCCTATGGACTTGAGACCTACATGTGTTTTGTGCTATGCCATGCCTTCTTTACATTGGTGCCATCCATGTATTTTTGCGAGCCTTGTAGTGAGTGCATCGAGCTCGTGAAGTAGGGTACTTGCTGTTGCTGTTTTGCTAGTCTGAATCTGCTATATCATGATGCTATGTTAACCTGCTGCTACAAGCCATTCTATGCATAATATTGAGATGTTCACTAAGGATGTTTTGTTATACATGTCATTCTCTATCCATTAATGCCCCTAGTTGCATTTATAGCCTATTGTAACTTGCTGTTATCTTGATCCAAACTTGCTAAATAATGTTGCTGTCAGCTTGATTAACATTAATTTCAGTTTTGCCATGTGCTTTGTTAGTGATCCAAGCATGCTATGAACTTGCTCTGGCCATGCTTAGCTTCATAAACATGTTTTCTTACTTTTGGTAACGTTGTCATGCCATGTATTGCTCTGTGGTGAGTGGTTGAAGCTCACCAACATGCCTACTTATTGTTGTTCCTGCCATGTATGAATCTGTCATATCATTTTCCATGTTTGCATGGATGATACCATCTTTTCTATTGATCTTTAGAATTACTTCACTAAAGGAGCATTGTTCTTTGTCTTTAGTACTAGCATGCCATGGCTTTGGTTTCCATGATAAGTTCCTGTAACTTGTTGTTTGATAGATCTAAACATTGCAACCTGATGTTATTTCTGCTAAGTCTGTAAACTGTTATTATTTGCAATCTTGCCATGTCCTTTTGAGCATGATCTAGTGATTTCTGGAGATAGCTCAGTGTTCATGTTTTGTCATACTTTACCTGTACTTCATGCCCATGCCTTTTGTTCTTATGTTGAGATGCCGTAGAATATTGTTTTGATGCTTGCTAGATGCCTAGTTGCTGTTTTGAACAACTTGTCCTTTAAACTTGTATAGAGTGCATTTGTTGAACCGTTGCTCCGTTTTGAGTGTGCTCTATATGAAACTTGCTTGATTTTGCATGTAGTTTCATGTTGTCATGTTTCATCCATGTTTTGAAGTGTTTGCTTGATGTTTGTATGCATTTTGCATCAATGCCATGTTTAACTTGTTTTGCTAATATCTTCTAGGCCGTAGCTCCGAACTGAATGAACTTTATATGTAACTTGACTAGAATTTCGTGTAGATCCTCTTGGTGCATCTTAACTTGATGTTTAACAACTTGAACATATGGTTTATTCAGACCTGTACCAATTTCGAAATTTGCATATGAGGACTTACCGGATTAGTTATATGTTGTTTCCGGCGTCATTTAAACTTGTTTGGCTATGTTGTTCTTGTATGCATCATCTCTTGCCATGAGTAGCCCCATCTAGCTTTGTCATGCATCATACTTGTGTGTGCATCATTTCATGTATATGTGTGGTGTGTTTACTATGTTGTGTGCTTTTTCTCGATAGTTCCCGTTTCGTTGCGATCGTGAGGATTCGTTCGTCTACGCTTGGTTCGTCTTCATCCGTTCATCTTCTTCATGGACTCGTTCTTCTTCCTTGCGGGATTTCAGGCAAGATGACCGCTACCCTGGATCTCACTACTATCATTGGTATGCTAGTTGCTTCGTTCTATCGCTATGCTGCGCTACCTATCCCTTGTTCTTCAAGCCTCCCAAATTGCCATGTCAGCCTCTAAGCTTGTCACCCTTCCTAGCAAACCATTGCTTGGCTATGTTACCGCTTTGCCTAGCCCCTCTTATAGCATTGTTAGTTGCAGGTGAAGTTGAAGATTGCTCCATGGTGGACAGGATTATGTTGGGATATCACAATATCTCTTATTTAATTAATGCATCTATATACTTGGTAAAGGGTGGAAGACTCGGCCTTATGATTGGTGTTTTGTTCCACTCTTGCCGCCTTAGTTTCCGTCATACCGGTGTTATGTTCCCGGATTTTGCGTTCCTTACGCGGTTGGGTGATTTATGGGACCCCCTTGACAGTTCGCTTTGAATAAAACTCCTCCAACAAGGCCCAACCTTGGTTTTACCATTTGCCTCACCTAGCCCTTTTTCCCTTGGGTTTCCGGAGCCCGAGGGTCATCTTTATTTTACCCCCCGGGCCAGTGCTCCTCCGAGTGTTGGTCCAAACCAGTGCACCGTGTGGGACCATTCCTTGGCAACTTGGATTACGTCGGTACCTGTACGCTTAGCTTATCCAGTGTGCCCTGCGAACGAGATATGTGCAGCTCCTATCGGGATTTGTCGGCGCAACGGGTGGTCTTGCGGGTCTTGTTTTACCATTGTCGAAATGTCTTGTAAACCGAGATTCCGAGACTGATCGGGTCTTCCTGGGAGAAGGAATATCCTTCATTGATCGCGAGAGCTTATCATGGGCTAAGTTGGGACAACCCTGCAGGGTATAAACTTTCGAAAGCCGTGCCCGCGGTTATGTGGCAGATGGGAATTTGTTAATGTCCGGTTGTAGATAACTTGACACCAGATTTGAATTAAAATGCATCAACCGCGTGTATAGCCGTGATGGTCTCTTCTCGGCGGAGTCCGGGAAGTGAACACGGTTTTTGGTTATGTTTGACGTAAGTAGGAGTTCAGGATCACTTCTTGATCATTGCTAGCTTCACGACCATTCCATTTGCTTCTCTTCTCGCTCTCATTTGCGTATGTTAGCCACCATATATGCTTAGCCGCTGCTGCAACCTCACCACTTTACCCCTTCCTTTCCCTTTAAGCTTTGCTAGTCTTGATACCCATGGTAATGGGATTGCTGAGTCCTTGTGGCTCATAGATTACTACAACACCAGTTGCAGGTGCAGGTTTTGCGATGATCATGACGCGAGAGCGAAGTTACTTGTTTTGGAGTTCTTCTTCTGCTTCTTCTTCGATCAGGGGATAGGTTCCAGGTCGACAGCCTGGGCTAGCAGGGTGGATGTCGTTTGAGTTTCTGTTTGTGTTTCATCCGTAGTCGGATGGTGCTCTTATGTAAGATGATGTTGTATTCGTGTGGCATTGTATGCCTTTTGTATGTATCCCCATCTATTATGTAATGTTGATGTAATGATATCCACCTTGCAAAAGCGTTTCAATATGCGGTTCTATCCTTGGTGGGACCTTCGAGTCTCTTTAGGATAGTATCGCATATTGGGTGTGACAAGTTGGTACCAGAGCCTCGAACGACCTTAGGAGCCCCCTTGATTGATCGTCTAGTTTGGCCGTTGTTGAGTCTAGAAGAAAACTGATTTCTAAGTCTAGCTATATCGGAGAGTAGGAATTCTTTTTACTCCTTAGCCCCTTCGTCGCTCTAGTGAGGAATCTTGACGTAGGTGTTTTTAGTTACTCCTCTTCCCATTCAAATTTTTCTTTAGGTTGACGCAGTTGGTTTTCCATTCGTTGGTTCTCATCTCTTTTCATCCGGTGCATTCCTCGTCAAGCTGATTCGAACCTCTTTCTCTTTGGGAGATCAATCCTCAGCTTTTTTCAATCGATGTTGTTTCCCTGTCCGATGTTGTCCTTGTTTTTCCCACCCGCCCTCCCTTCTTCTTCTCGAATCTGGAGTCCGTAATCGGGTATCCATCCTACTCGTGCGAAGTCTTTGCTTTCTTTCCTCAATGATTTAAACCGGTGTTTTCTCTTCAAGATATTCGTCGATTTTCCCCTTCCAAGTTACCTTTGTTTTGCCTGCCCTCACACCCTCTTCTTCCCGGAGCCTGAGTCTCTTTCGAGCATCAATTTCATTCGTACGGAGCCTCTTCAGTCTTCCCTCAATTATTTCAACTAGTGAATTCTCGCCTCGTTTGAGATTCTTCATCTCTTTTTCTTTTCCGGTGGACTCAATTCAAGTTTTTCGGTTGATCATATTCTTTGCCTGGATCAAGTGTTTTCCCTGTTTGTTCGCCTCTCGCCAGTTTATCCTTCTGGAGTACTCAAGACATCTCAGGAGATTCGTCTGTGTTTGAATTAATTCGAGGGTGTCACCTCAATCAAATATTTCAATTGTTCCGGTGCATCATCTACCTCTTCAACAACCCTTTCCAACGGTGTTTTCTTTTAGTGGGCCCTAACCCACAGGTCTTTTCCCAGGATCTTACCTGACTCTTCTAATTTCCCGGAGCTATTCTCTAATTCCTTTCAAAGTGTGATGTAAGAATGGATTCCATCAGTCACATGCCTTCTCCAAGATCGCTTTCAAATTCTTTTCATTGTTGGCTCAACCTCTTCGCTTTTCTTTCTCCCGGAGTATATCAACAATTTTTGGTGGTGTTTCTCATCGTCATTCTCAACATTTGAAGACCGAAGAAGAGTTTTTCCTGTAAATCTTGCCTATTCTCTCGAATATTCGTGGGTCTATCTTCATGTTATCCTCTCGAATCATTCCATTTGCCAGATATTCTTTTCTTACCCATCCGGAGTATGTCAGGAGTTGTTTTCCCGTTTCTTTTCACCAGAGGCCATCTTTCCAGAAGAATTCTTCGTCCTCACATTTCAGCTACCATTATCCAATTATCCCGGTGCTTTGTTCAAGTGTTCTTTAATCAGCTCATGATCTCTTTGTTCTTTTGCATATAAATCCCCTCTAGCATATTGGTTCTTCTAATTCTTCCCGGTGATTCTTTCTCTTTTCTTCGTTCATTTTCATTCCTAACGGTGGCTCGTTCAAGATTCTTTTTCCTTGATTATCATTCGTTCGTTCTTTCCAATCCTACCGGTGGTTCATGAAGACTTTCTCAAGTTTTGTGCTATAAACCCCTTAATCCTTTTCAAGAAGAATAAGTAGTATGCAAAATCCATTGCTTGTCATCAATTAAATTTGATGAAGGATAAGCATACAATAAATCTTATTCTTATTTCATCCAAGTGAGTAATCCCTTCCTTCGGAGTTTGTTCTTGATGAATAAATGCTAGTTTCAAGTGTTTTCATCTTTTCTTTTCCGGAGTTCCAAGCTAATCTCGCTTATCTCGTCGGAACCTCCATCCAAGTCATCGCAAGGCTTTAATATTATCCCTTTCATCCTTCAATTTTATCTCGTCTTCCTTTTGGTTCCGGAGTTCTTCATGGTGGTTCTTCATGAGTTAATTCACTCCTCAAGTGTTCATCAAGATCCTTGTTCTAGGAGCTCTAGTATATTTTGTTCTTGCATATCGAAGTGCATTTAATTCTCCGTATTTGTCTAAAATGGAGTTTTGCATTTCTTCGTTCTTTTCAACCATTTAATCTTTTCCGCTTCTGGTCGGTTATCACCTCATAATTTTGAGATGTTATCCTTAAGTCCACAGCAAGCTTATTCTTTTGTTGTTGATTTTCTCAACAACTCCGTCTAAACCTTCCTTCGAAAGATGCTTTCAATTTCATTCGTGGCACAAGTTGTCATTTTCTTCTCCGTTCTTTTCACTCAAAACTTTCATTTTTTTCCGGAGGTTTTGTGTCACGTCTTCATCAAGTATCATTCCATCCTCTAAAGCTCGTGTTCTATTCCTCCATGTTTCAGCCAGAGTGCCGCCTAAATCCTTTCAGCCTTATTCGTTTCTTATCTCGTTCTAACCGGAGTGGTTTCATAGTCCATCCCATTCCGTGAGCTTTCGATTCTCGTCATTCTCGTCGCTCCTCTCTTCTTTTCGAGTGCTCTCAATTCTTTGCTTCTTCTCTTGAGTTCTAGTTTCACCTCATCCCTTTTCCCTGTCGTCTCAGTCCTAAGATCTCGGGACGAGATCTCTTGTTAGTAGAGGAGAGTTGTAACGCCCCGGATTCGATGCGCCAGGTGTCTGTCAGTTTTCGCCTTCATTGCCATGTCATTTGCTTGCGTGTTGCATTTTGCCATGTCATCATCTGCATTTCATCTGCATGTTTTTCAAAACTTGCATTCGTTCGGGTTCCGCCGGTTCTCTCCGTTGTCCGTTCCGAGCACAGACACACTCGCACGCGCCCAAGGCACCTCCGAAATATTATTTTTATAAGTGGCCGGAAAATGTTCTCGGAATGGGATGAAAGTTGGCATGCGGTCTTATTATAACATAGGTAGACTGCCTGTCAAATTTTGTCACATTCGAAGCCCGTTTGATAGCCCAACCGTCATACGTAGCGGCACCCTTGCCGGTTTATTCGTTGGATGTTTTCGGTCTCCGAAAACCCTTCCTGGGTTGCACTTCTCTTTTCTCCCCTCAGCCCAAGCACTCTCTTCACAGCCCACCTAGGCCTGCCTAACCACCCCTCGCATCCGGAACCGTCCGATCGAGATTGGAGGGCGCCAAAACCCCCCAAAACCCCCTAACCCTAGCAAATCTGCTATATATGGACACCCTAGTCCATTTTTGGCCTTCCCTAACATAGCCTACCTCTTCCCTAACCCCTAACCGCAGCCAACCCCACCTCCACCATGAAATCTGCACCGGCCTCCTCCCCTCCGCCACTTGGCGCTGCCGGCGCCACGCGTTCTGGCCAATCCGGGGCCTCCACATCGCCAAGCCGCCGCTCCTCCTCCAATCCTGCACTGCCACGCGCCCTTGGCTTCCCCGCCGCCGAGGCTCGCATGGCCCATTTTCGGCCCGCGCCGGGCTAAAGCGGGCCCGAACCCCGCCGTCTCCTGGCTCTCCCTGCTCCCCGGTGCCCCGCTCGATCAGGATCGGGAGGAGCCCGATCCCGAGATCCTCGCGCCGCCCGACATCACTCCTCCGCGCCGCCACCGGATCCCCGCTGCCGGTGAGCAGCGCTCCGCTCCAGCCCTTCTCCTCCTTTCCCCTCCTCCGGTCCTCTCGCCTCACCTCGCTCGCTCTCTGTGCCCCGCAGGGAACTACCGCCGTGCCATGGAGCTTCGTCGCCACCGGCGTCGAGCTCACCGCCCACCTCCTTCTGTCACCGGGAATGGACAGATCCCGTCCAGATCTGTGGCTCTCCGTAGGTCCCGACTCACCGCGCCTCCCCACTCGCCAGATTTCTTCGCGCCGCCGGCCTCCCCTGACTCCGCGCGTGAGCGCGAGGACGACACCCTTGATCGTCGCCAGCCACGTGGGCCCTACAACGGCTCGGCCCAGCCCAGCTCCCCGTTTGCCTCGGCCTGCCGCCTCCACCGACCTGGGCCTGCAGCCCACTAGGTGAGCACCCCGCCAGCCCTATCCCTCGCCCGGGCGACATTTAGTCATTTTGCGCTCCGACCGTTTTTTCAGAAAAACTGCAAAGTCCCGAAATTGCTACATAATGTGCTCATGTTTGACATGCCATAATTTGATGCTTGCTGCTCCATTTTGCGTGTATGACATGTCGAAATGTTCATTGTGAGATGCTCTACATTTAATTCCATTGTGCCATGCTTGTTTGAGTCCATCTTGATGACCTAATCATCGTTGCAAGAGTGCTATATGATGTTAACCTGCTGAAACTGTTATAACTTGATGATTTGTCTTTTTCGTTGCATTTTGTGTGTGCATCCTATGAACTTGAGCCTTACATGTGTTTTGTGCTATGCCATGCCTTCTTTACAGTGGTTCCATCCATGTATTTTTGTGAGTGTTGTAGTGAGTGCGTCGAGCTCGTGAAGTAGGGTACTTGCTGTTGCTGTTTTGCTAGTCTGAATCTGCTATATCATGATGCTATGTTAACCTGCTGCTACAAGCCATTCTATGCATAATCTCGAGATGTTCACTAAGGATATTTTGTTATACATGTCATGCTCTATCCATTAATTCCCCTGGGTGCATTTATAGCCTGTTGTAACTTGTTGTTATCTTGCTCCAAACTTGCTAAATAATGTTGCTGTCAGCTTGATTAACATTAAGTTCAGTTTTGCCATGTGCTTTGTTAGTGATCCAAGCATGCTATGAACTTGCTCTTGCCATGCTTAGCTTCATAAACATGTTTTCTTACTTTTGGTCACCTTGTCATGCCATGTATTGCTCTGTGGTGAGTGGTTCAAGCTCACCAACATGCCTACTTATTGTTGTTCCTGCCATGTATGAATCTGTCATATCATTTGCCATGTTTGCATGGATTATACCATCTTTTTTGTTGATCATTTTAATTAGTTCACTAAGGGAGTTTTGTTCTTTGTCTTTAGTACTAGCATGCTATTCCTTTGGTTGCCATGATAAGTTCCTTTAACATATTGTTTGATAGCTCTAAACATTGCAACCTGATGTTATTTCTGC
Organism: Triticum aestivum; assembly: GCF_018294505.1. Lineage (NCBI taxonomy): Eukaryota > Viridiplantae > Streptophyta > Magnoliopsida > Poales > Poaceae > Triticum > Triticum aestivum. Next base: position 184,232,142 of record NC_057795.1, on the reverse strand, counting down.
TAAGTCTGTAAACTGTTATTATTTGCAATCTTGCCATGTCCTTTTGAGCATGATCTTGTGATTTCTGGAGATAGCTCAGTGTTCATGTTTTGTCATACTTTACCTGTACTTCATGCCCATGCCTTTTGTTCTTATGTTGAGATGCCGTAGAATATTGTTTTGATGCTTGCTAGATGCCTAGTTGCTGTTTTGAACAACTTGTCCTTTAAACTTGTATAGAGTGCATTTGTTGAACCGTTGCTCCGTTTTGAGTGTGCTCTATATGAAACTTGCTTGATTTTGCATGTAGTTCCATGTTATCATGTTTCATCCATGTTTTGAAGTGTTTGCTTGATGTTTGTATGCATTTTGCATCAATGCCATGTTTAACTTGTTTTGCTAATATCTTCTAGGCCGTAGCTCTGAACTAAATGAACTTTATATGTAACTTGACTAGAATTTCGTGTAGATCCTCTTGGTGCATCTTAACTTGCTGTTTAAAAACTTGAACGTAAGGTTTATTCAGACTTGGACCAATTGTGTGTGCATAAACACACAAATAGTAAACACACCACACATATACATGAAATGATGCACACACAACATGGTGCTTCTTCTCGATAGTTCCCATTTCGTTGCGATCGCGAGGATTCGTTCGTCTACGCTTGGTTCGTCTTCATCTGTTCATCTTCTTCATGGACTCGTTCTTCTTCCTTGCGGGATTTCAGGCAAGATGACCGCTACCCTAGATCTCACTACTATCATTGCTATGCTAGTTGCTTCGTTCTATCGCTATGCTGCACTACCTATCCCTTGTTCTTCAAGCCTCCCAAATTGCCATGTCAGCCTCTAAGCTTGTCACCCTTCCTAGCAAACCATTGCTTGGCTATGTTACCGCTTTGCTCAGCCCCTCTTATAGCGTTGTTAGTTGCAGGTGAAGTTGAAGATTGCTCCATGGTGGACAGGATTATGTTGGGATATCACAATATCTCTTATTTAATTAATGCATCTATATACTTGGTGAAGGGTGGAAGACTCGGCCTTATGACTGGTGTTTTGTTCCACTCTTGCCGCCTTAATTTCCGTCATACCGGTGTTATGTTCCCGGATTTTGCGTTTTTACGCGGTTGGGTGATTTATGGGACCCCCTTGATAGTTCGCTTTGAATAAAACTCCTCCAGCAAGGCCCAACCTTGGTTTTACCATTTGCCTCACCTAGCCCTTTTTCCCTTGGGTTTCTGGAGCCCGAGGGTCATCTTTATTTTACCCCCCCGGGCCAGTGCTCCTCTGAGTGTTGGTCCAAACTAGAGCACCCTGTGGGACCATTCCTTGGCAACTTGGATTATGTCGGTACCTGTACGCTTAGCTTATCCGATGTGCCCTGAGAACGAGATATGTGCAGTTCCTATAGGGATTTGTCGGCACAGCGGGTGGTCTTGCTGGTCTTGTTTTACCATTGTCGAAATGTCTTTTAAACCAGGATTCCGAGACTGATCGGGTATTCCTGGGAGAAGGAATATCCTTCATTGATCGCGAGAGCTTATCATGGGCTAAGTTGGGACACCCCTGCAGGGTATAAACTTTTGAAAGCCGTGCCTGCGGTTATGTGGCAGATGGGAATTTGTTAATGTCCGGTTGTAGATAACTTGACACCAGATTCGAATTAAAACACATCAACCGCGTGTGTAGCCGTGATGGTCTCTTCTCGGCGGAGTCCGGGAAGTGTACACGGTTTTGGGTTATGTTTGATGTAAGTAGGAGTTCAGGATCACTTCTTGATCATTGCTAGCTTCACGACCGTTCCATTTGCTTCTCTTCTCCTTCTCATTTGTGTATGTTAGCCACCATATATGCTTAGCCACTACTGCAACCTCACCACTTTACCCCTTCCTTTCCCTTTAAGCTTTGCTAGTCTTGATACCCATGGTAATGGGATTGCTGAGTCCTCGTGGCTCACAGATTACTACAACACCAGTTGCAGGTGCAGGTTTTGCGATGATCATGACGCGAGAGCGAAGTTACTTGTTTTGGAGTTCGTCTTCTGCTTCTTCTTCGATCAGGGGATAGGTTCCAGGTCGGCAGCCTGGGCTAGCAAGGTGGATGTCGTTTGAGTTTCTGTTTGTGTTTCATCCATAGTCGGATGGTGCTCTTATGTAAGATGATGTTGTATTCGTGTGGCATTGTATGCCTTTTGTATGTATCCCCCATCTATTATGTAATGTTGATGTAATTTATCCACCTTGCAAAAGTGTTTCAATATGCGGTTCTATCCTTGGTGGGACCTTCGAGTCTGTTTAGGATAGTATCGCATATTGGGCATGACATAGTATATGGTACTACTAGTAATTATCTTACCTTTCGCATCAACTTCATAATTTTCGCGTACTCCATGCATGAACCTGCACATATTTCACCTCGACATGCTGGAGATGAAAAACAAATACAATAAAGATCTTCGGTGGCCGCTTTTGGAGTTACTCAAGAGTAGTAAGATTCTACTTACAGTTTAACCCAAGATGCACATCACGTGGCTTCAACTACCACTCCATTTTCTTGCATGACACGACCTGGATGCTGGATGTCCCACGTGTCGGCAAAAGAAGGAAGAACTCGACCAAATCTTCAGTTGTGCTCTCGGATTAGACTAGTTGTGCTAACTTAAAATTTTATTGTGTAGAATGGATGCAAGTTTTGGTATTGGGAAGAAGAGTACATCGATATATTGATAGAGCGCAATTTAGTAGATGTTATAGCACTTTTAGCTAGCATAGAGGCTAGAGATGAGACTAGTGCACTTGTTGATAGAATATAGGCTAGACATGGGACTAGATGCGAGGAAGCAACGTCTATTTCTTTACACTCGAAGAATAAAGAAGCACACAAGATCGAGACTCCGCAGATCAACAATGAATGCATCGAGAAGGCACTAATCCAACTTACAGGAGCAGTTATGGAAGTTGGATATCTTATAAAATGTATTCTTGTGGTTCTTGTTTTCTTTGGTCTTGCTTTTCAGTCAAATTTTGGTCATGTATTTCCCTGTACCAAAAATCAATGATGAAAAAAAGGTATGTGTTTGCAAAGAAAAATGTACGCGACCGGGATGTGTCCGCGCGTTGGGCGCACGGCCACCGCATCCGAGAAATGGCCCGAACACGACCCCATTGCCCTTCCCAAACAGACAGAATCTAGGCAAAACGGAGGTCCATTTGGGGTCATGTGTTGGAATTGGCCTTACAAGTGGGACCGCAGTTGGTGAAACCGACTATCGGCAAACCCCCACCTCGCCCACCACGCGATGGCTGAGTTAGAGAAACAACGAGGTTGAAGAGATAGTTGTAGCACAGACTCCAAGAAATATGGTGTCAGATGGAAGTCGTGCTGGTGGCATGTGCCGTACTCCTGGACGTGAATGCTTGTTCTGGCCCATGCCACCCTACTATATAGTATCGTGGATTTGAGGTGTTGGTTATGTACAATGAGCACATTAACATATGGCCCACCTCAAATTGTGGCCGAATTTCCTGGAGGCTGTGCTAGGTTAAAAAGTGTTTTTTGTGAGGGTGGGTGGCTGGTCTCAAGTTTAAAACTTGTTGTATTACGTATACGTAGATGTAGAGATAGTGCAGCAGTTTTGAAAGTTTGAACCCAAACATCAGAATGAAATTTCTACCGGACCCATACGAGGACCTAGGATGATGGGATTCGCAGCTACAGTAAAAACACCTGCCCGACGCGCAAAGCATGTGAAGCTAGTACAAATAGTGTACTATTTAATTCGCCTCATCCGATAACCAGTGGCAATGCACTTACAATTATGTATTCCGGAAATATTTTTTTGCCTCGTCACAGCACCCACTCAGAGAAGCGACTCGAAAGCCATTCATAAATTTAGTAAGTTTATCACAGGCATATCATTTTATTACATACAATAGGTCATCAACCCATAACGACAACGAGGATACATTACAAATACTAAAGTTTTCATCACACAACAAATAACAAGCAATGAAATGACCTTCAGCTCAACCCATCGTTGGCGTTGGAAACGCTTGCTTTGAAACAGAAGTGATTATCTGGGAAGGGCCAGCTACTATCAATCTCGAGACCAACGCATGACTGATCATCTAGGCTGAAGTGGCCTACTATATCATGACCAGGGTAGGGAACCACCGAAATGTCCGAGGTATAGATACAGTTGCTTCTGATAAATGGTAGTAACGTTGTGTCAACATCAGCTGGATCGCCTTTCACCATCATTGGATAGTTTTGTCCAAGGAGGAGCGAGTTTTCTCCAAGACTATCAGTACTGTACCAGGGAGAAGGTGTTGGCGCTAGCACAGTAGTACCCATCCCGAATACCCTGCAACGAGTGTTGGAATAGGTCCGGAGAGTGCGACCATGGGAGACTACACCTGCTTCCTTAGTAGTAACATCAACAGTTCGTTGTATACATACAAGAAGGGGTGATCCATCGGAATAAGTTGCCAGGCACCACTGAGTATATAGGCCCAGCTCGTCCTCATGCTCGTGATCATCACCATCGTCATCTCCCCCTTGGTTATAAAAAGTTTCAAGTATAGGTGGTGGAATGTTCACAGGACCTTGGAAACACAAGAAGAAGGTTAATTAGTAAAGGGAAACTTGCTAACCCGCATGCATGTGAATGAAACAATTATAATTACGGTGGAAGACAAACGTACCAAAACCACGAGGATCCCATGCAAAAATAGTGCCACAAGTGGTGGCAGCAAACACAAGACCCTCGTATTGAATTGCATCACAGTACACATCCATGTATAGAAAGTGATTTTTGAGCAATATCCATCCAATCGAACCATGAAGGAAGGCAACAAGCTTGTCGAAGATAGAAACAACTCCATAGTTCCTGTAATGCCAAGAGCGGTTGGGAACTCGACAAATTTCTATCTTCCGTAGACGATAGTCGCTGTCAGGACCCTGACTCAATGCCACATCGATCTAGCATGTAACACCTCATATCACTTTGCGGCCTCACGCACGGTATTCCCACGGGTGTCGCCTTACCTTTGCCCGGGACCGTTTGCGCCTTTTGGCACACGTATATGATAGTGTCGCTAGCATCCATATGATAAGGAGCCCGGGCTGACATGGCTAGTCGTAAACCCAAAGTGGCACAAACTTACAGGGACAGGCATCCATGACCCAGCATCGAACGTGTCGGTCATCAGCGAGTGAATCCAGGCTGTAGCACTGGGCTAGCAGGACTCCGGTGAACCGGGCTGTAGCGGGCTAACAGGACTCCGGTATTCATCGCGTGACATTTCCCCGAAGGGACAGACACAGGAACGAAGAAGGACACATGCCGGCCAGCCTAAGTGTTCCGGAGCAGTAGCAAGCTACCATGGCTCAGTGGAAACACTAGGAGACATTTCCCGGTAAGAGAGGCTACTAAGATAAACAACTAGATAGTCAGATCCCACACATACCAAGCATTTCAATAACATACACACAATATGCTCGATATGTGCAAATACAACATGGCATCACAACATGACTCTATAACTCAAGTATTTAATCAATAGGCTCCGAGGAGCGAGATATTACAAACAGGGGTCCCATGACCCAACATTCAGAGCATACAATCAAAGCACAAGCGGAAGCTATCATGTCTGAGTACAGACATCTATAAATGAAAAAGGCTGAGAAGCCTGACTATCTACCAGATCCTGCCGAGGGCACAAGATCGTAGCTGAGGTAACAAGCTAAACGTCGAAGTCCACGTGGAACTACTAGTGAGACCGAAGTCTCTCTGCAAAAACATAAAATAGGCAAACGTGAGTACAAATGTACCCAGCAAGACTTACATCAGAACTAACTACATATGCATCATTATCAACAAGGGGATGGTGGGGTTTAACTGCAGCAAGCCAGCTTTGACTCGGTGGCTATCCTAAACTACGACTGCAAGTAACTCTTTTGAGGTGGCGCACACGAGTCCACATATTCACCATATCAATACACCACTATGGATCCGCTCCCGTCTCCCTACGAGAACGCCATCCATAGCACTCACGCTTATCTTGCGTATTTTAGAGTATCCACTTTCACTTGTCTATGAACTGATATAAGCAACCCAGAAGTCCTTTACCGCGGACACGGCTATTCGAATAGATGATGTTAACCCTGCAGGGGTGTACTTCTTCATACATGTTTCCACCACTTAGCGTCTGCACACGACATGTGCTCGGCAGACTTCAAGCGAAAGCCGACGTGGGTGTAGACCACGACCTACCTAAACACTCAAGTCTCTAGTCCAGGTTTATCGCCTATTCGGGTTCCATCCATGAGGAGATCCGGCCGGAGTTTCGCTCACAGCCCCAAACGATGTGAACAGGGTTCCGTGACACCAAACGGGCGCCCGGTATACCCGGCCACGTGCCTACCGCATCACAGCCCACCCCTACGGTCAGCGCTGTCCACGGCCTCCAGCATACTACAAACACCAGAAACTACTTGCAACTCCTGGACAGAGGACAAGGGTGAATAAGAAGTCGAGCGGGGTCATATTTCAGGGCCCAATGTATGGTAGTAGCTGAATCATGGATCACAAACACAGAACTCAGTTCCTGAGGACGGCTGCAATGAGACAACCCACCATGTACTCCTACATGGCCTCTCACCGCTACCTTTACCAAATCGTGTTCACACACTTAGCTCACACACAGTAGGACATGTTCACACACCTCTGATTCATCCCCGATGAATCAGACCTGACTCAACTCTAAGCAGTAGCAGGCATGACAAACAAGCATGAATGAGTAGGCACAACAGGGCTCAAACAACTCCTACTCATGCTAGTGGGTTTCATCTATTTACTGTGGCAATGACAGGTCATGCAAAGGATAAAGGGGTTCAGCTACCGCAGCAAGTAACAGATGAATCGCTGTTGTCCTAATGCAGTAAAAGAGAGCAGGAGCGAGAGAGTGGGATTGTATCGGAATGAACAAGGGGGTTTTGCTTGCCTGGCACTTCTGAAGATAACATTGAGTCTTCATCAGTGTCAACGATCACATCGTCGGTACACGTCTATCGAGAGGGGACAAATACCGGCAAACAAGAAGAACACAATCAATGCAATGCACAATATGATGCATGCTCATGACATGGCAATATGAATGTGTTTTGAGCTAATGCAACTAGCAACAGATTAAATGAAGTTGGTTTGAATACAAGATTCAAATTCAAACTCCATATGTGATTATTCAAATGCCATTTAATTGATTTGTGCTAAACAGCAGCTATAAGTTGTTCTAACATGCATGAAAATGGTACAGATGGATTCCTTGAATTTTTCTGATAATTTTTCATATATAATTTATTTCATTTGGAGTTACGGTTAATTTTCTATGATTTTAGAAGTTTATACAATTTTCTGGAATTTCCTGAATAATAATAAATCCAGAAAATACTTATTGCGTCAGCATTGCGTCACTATGACGTCAGCAGGTCAACAGACGCTGCTGCTGGTCAAACCTGACCAGTGGGGTCCACTGGTCAGTGACTGGGGCTGGTTAGTGCCGCTGACGGGTGGGCCCAGTCAACGGCCACGTCAGCACGGTCAAACTGACGCGTGGGGCCACTGCAATTAGACTAAACTAAACAGAAAAATATACTAATCCTAATTAGGCGCAGGGGCCCACATGGCAGTGGCTCATAGGGTGATTAGCCCCTAACTAAGTGGCCACATCGGCCCGCCGGAGTTTGGCCGACGGTGACCACAGAGCACGGCGGGTGCACGCCGGACTTGCGCTAGGGGCATCGGATTCGCGCGCTGAGGGCACCGGGGCGTAGCCCGGGCTCTCCCGCATCTGATGGGGTAGGTGGGAGGCTGCGGGGACGCCGGGGCTCGTCGGAACGGAGCTCGCGGCGGCGCCGGAGTTCGGGTGGTAACGGGTTAGCTGCTGCGGCATGCAAACGGGAGGGGGCTTGCGCTAGGAATGCTCTACGGAACGCTGCGAACGCGTTAGGCTCGCCGGGGTGAGCAAATGGTCACCGGAGCTACGTCGACGACGAGCTCGGGCGGCGGCGTGCTACGGGCATCTATGAAATGGCGGCTACGGCGAGCGGCAAGCCACGGGGTTAGGGGCAAAACGTACAGGAGCTCACGGTGGTTCGGATGAGGTAGATGACGAGCTCGGGGAGGCGGAGACGACGGCGAATCGGCGGTGAAGATCCTCGGCGGCCGGCGATGGGGAAGACGGCGTGGGCGACGATGCAGGGCTACCGGAGGGCCGTGGATCGGTGGGGAGGAAGAGGGGGTCGAGGCGGAGCCTTTGAGCACATCGGCGAGGCTAGGGGGTGGCGGTGGCCGCGAGGGAGCTCGTCGGTGGCGGCGGCTCCGTTCGGGCGAGTGAGAGAGAGAGGAAGCAGAGGAGGGGGGAAGAGTTCGGGAGAGTGAGGGAGTTCCAGGGGGGGTGGCGTGGCACGCATGGAGGCGTCCGGGGTGTCGAGGTGGAGCGGCAAGCAGGAGGTGGCCGGGGCGTGCGCCGGCGTGCGTCGTCCACGCGCCTGTGCCTACTGGCGCGAGGAGGAAGGCGACAGGGGGGGAAGTGGAGATGGGCTGGGCCGTGCTGGGCCAGGTGGGCTACCAGGTGAGCGCCAGGTAAGATCTTCTGCTCTCTCTCTCTTATTTCTATTTAATTCTGTTTTCTATTTTCTGTAGTTTGTTTTGATTTGATTTAAAATATCAAATCATTTTATAAAATCCTGGAAACAATTATGGGTGCTTTCTGAATTATTTCAGTGACCCTTAACAATTTCCAACATTTATTTGAACATTTAAATTATTTATAGTATTTAAATGCCCAAGGTCAAATACAATAGGATTTAATTCAAAAATCCAGAATGGCCTAGAAATATGTGCATCATTGATGGCAGGGGTTTTCACCTTTAACAAAAATAATGAACTTTTCTAAAGGGCATTCTGGGTTTATTGAAAATATTTTTATTTTGATCCTAATTGCATTTTATTTAGTGCTAGGGTTTGTCATCCCCATTTCAAGTTTCATGAATTTTAAACATGATGCATGAATGCCTTAATGCAACTAATGACAAACAAATTCTAGGGCTGTGACAACTCACCCCCACTAAACAAAATCTCGTCCCGAGATTCAAGCGTAGGGTAAGGTGAAGGGGGAACGCAAACTAGCACAATCTTCACGATCCAGTTGCACTTCAAATGGACGTTGATTCGTCCACCATCATTGTCTCGAAGTCTTGCTCTGAGAACTCCAGCTATCATGACAACAGAGGAAGGAAAGACCCTAAAAGAATCGTTCTTGTCGAAGGTCGAACAACTCAGGATTAACTCACGGAATGAGACATAGCAACATCTCTCGAGCTGAGACACGAAGCACATCATCCAAGGAATGGAGTGAACAGATGACGAAGGTTCACTAGGTAGACAACAATTTCACACTTAAAAGGTGGTAACCGATTGTCAACGTAGCGAGGAGTTGAGTTGCCATGATACCACAACGAGACACCTTAGGAACCGTGACTCGTAGATATATCCCCTTAAGTGGCAAAAAGAATTACCTTTGATTCAGAGATCATTGAAACTCTTTAAACCAACCTAAGGCAATTCTCGAGCGATCGCTGAGAGGGGTTCGGTAGAATGGCATACTTGGACTTGGATGATGTGGATTACCTTGTTGAAGACAACATAATGGATGAATTTGTTTACCACCGGAAATGGAAGGGACCCATGGTAGAATGGCACATTGGCGGTGCAGGCTGGGAACAAAATGCAAATGCTGGGAATGGTTCTGGTAACTGGGGAAGAACCCAACAATAGAGAGTGAATTTACTGTTGGAGTGGTTATAGCATAACCGAAGAGACTAGGAGCAATCCCGGTTAGTGCCGGCGATAATACCTAGCGCTTGTGCGTGCTCTCAAGAACTTGAGCATTTCCATATTCATCAAGGTTTTACCAATATCCGTGTCAAGGATCCTGGCAACACAACTTACTACCATGATGGCTAATGATGGATGATGCAGATGCAAAGGAAGATAACACCTTCTCAGATTTCACCTTAGCGAGGCCAAGGAAACAAAATCTGGATGATCGACCGAGAGACATTTAGCACTCCGCTTCTAATGTTCTCCTTGATGTGCTAGTGTAACCCATTCATAGATATGGTTTGATATCTAGAACATCAAGTAAAAAGGTCGGACTTCGGGAACACAGAAATCCATAGGGGCAACTAGGGAGTAAATCCTACGAAATCCTTATGGGGAGGTGGCCAACTTCTTCAATCAAGATACTACAATAATAGGTCTTCCGGCTGGGTGTGTTGGCCACGACATCCACTTTACCGGTTATCGAGGGACCAATATTATAGTTCTTGGGAAATGTTCCAACCATCATATCTGCCTGAGATTCAGATCTGGTTGGTGTCAGGATATTCCAGACTCATCGAGTCTAGGAAGAAAAATGAAAGTTTGTAACACAAATCGACGAAATGACGTTGCGAGATTCTCGGGAAATGAGCTACGATAGCAAGCTCCAAAACATGAGCTGGTTCTGCTACACATGTGTGAACACGCTGTCTCAGACAAACATGATCACATGGTAGTCTTACAATAAAACACTACCGAGTTCTGGTAGGGAACCATAATCGGGGATATCAGAGTCCTGTGCATTACCATTGATTAACACTTAACTCCTTTTCCTGAACAAATCAGTCAGTGGCTTGGGGTGCTACGGAACACATATAGAATGGAGGTTGCAAGTCTCCGAACCACAGAATACTTCGCACGTATGCATGACTGATTTGGGATGATTCCAGAGGAAGCAAAACTAACTTTCTCAAATTCACGGCGGCAACTTTCACCAAATGCATGTGTATAAGAGGAAGTCACTCCTTTCATCAAACAAGTACTTCATGAGCTAGCATGAAGAAAATGCTTCAAAAAGTTTCCAACACTAGCTTAATGTTCAGCAAAATTATGGAGAAGACAAGGATGTTGTCGATGGGCTCAACAACAATTCATCTGGGTTTCCTTTTAAAAGGAATTCCATAGTTAAGTGAACAAGTGATAGCATTGGTCAGACCCAAAGATATAATGGTGTATGCTCGAGGGATCAACCACGAGTAAGACAACATTACGAGCATCGTTGGTACTGATTTGATTTGACGATAGCCCACACTCAAATCAAAGGATTGATAAGACAATAGGTCCAGCAACTGATCACAGGGACCAATCGATGAAGATATCATCTTTCTTCAACACACTCTACACAAGAATATCCCTTTGGAACGAACTAAGTTAGGCAAGCTTTTATCTTCCAACTCTCCAAGTTGTTGTCTAGCTTAACCAACTAGCTCAGGGATATCCAACACAGATTCTTGGAGAAAGGGTGGTTCACAAGAAACCAACTTGATCACGAGCTCAACATAGCAGTCAGGGACAACCTGGTAATACTTCCGAGAAAATATTCGGAAAATCACGAACCACCGGTATGTTACTAAGCTCGAGAACAATCTTGCTTTTTGAGGCAAGACGATATGATCAAATGAGTGAGGACTTGAAATAATTCCTATCTCAATGGTCGAGGAGTGCACCAGAAATAGGGACTAGGCAGCACAATCAGTCTTAGGGTGACGATTCAATAATCACACGCTAAGAATGAGGTTATCGTCCATTTAACTACCAAGCAACAGAGTTGCTAGCAGTATTGATTTCACACGCCATGATTCATTTGTCGGCATTCTGGTTACAATAACACAGGAACCGAGGAATGAACAATGATGGCAAGAAGTATCACTGTACTAAGAGTTCATAGGATGGTGTGCAATTCCTATAACAATCCTGATATAAAGATGGTAATACTCCAAGGTAGAACAGAACCAAAAGCTGGATTGGCATTTGATCTGCGAAATACAAATTCTTTGACCCGATCCTGGATACGGATGAGGTACTGGAGTTTGTTTCTCCTAGTCATTCTGGAATAGAATGGCTTGACGGACCACAAGAATAATAGTCATCGATGAATGAACGCACACATACTCTTGACTATCAATTGATAGACGAAGGTCAGTAGACAACTAAAGAGGGACAACTCAAAGGAACAAATAACTTTCTGAGTTGTGGATGCATAGATTAGTATGTCGAACCAAGTTCAACATAATTCTTCTGGATAACCCATGCAGAAAGGTTGAGCTGGCAGAGTCACAATATAGCATGGAGAACTCATCGAGAGCACTCTTGTTGTGATTGTTCAGTTCAACGAGGAACTTCTGCCATAAGTAGTTCATGGTATTTGGAAGAAGAAGATACCACGGACTTCAAGGACTATCGCAAAGGTTACTAATAACCTAAGGGAGCAAGCAATTACTATCAACATGAAATAAGTAGGGTGAATCTCGGGTTCAAAACCCAAGGAGTAGAATACCTACTACTAAGTGGCATCACGGGATGCTTTCGAGAATAGAAGCCAGAATCATCACACTGGGACACAAAACATGGCTAGACTACTAGATGATCCCCTGAGACACCTAGGGTCATAATAATAAGTCCAACATAAAGGTCGAGGAAGTAGAGTACCTCAACTCCACAATTTGTGTGATTAACCTGGCCTAAAAGACATTGAAACCAGAGGAAAAGGATTTTGCAAATGCATCAGACTCTTTGGAACCCTGGGATGACTCGGACAGCATAACGGCTGTAAATGCTCAGAAAAGATTTGAGACATTCACAAAAATGGTGGCATAACCACTCAGAAGCACAATATCAAGGTTTCGAGATCATCAATTAACATACGGAAGTAATAGGAACTGAACTCAAGCTTAAATCCAACAATCTTATAAGTCTACGGATTAGTAACGCGTGATCCTGATAGAAAGAAGAGATAGCCTAGTTCCTTAACCCCGTAGAAAGATAAGATGACTCAGATCAGAAGGGCATAAGGTATAAGGAGTAAAAGAGCCTTACGTTCCATCCCACAATCAATTCCCTTATATAACTAAAGAATTTCTAGACTCAACTTCGACCAGTTTGGCTTGGTAATCCTACAGGCAGTCAAGCTCTGATACCAACGCTGTCAGGACCCTGACTCAATGCCACATCGATCTAGCATGTAACACCTCATATCACTTTGCGGCCTCATGCACGGTATTCCCACGGGTGTCGCCTTACCTTTGCCCGGGACCGTTTGCGCCTTTTGGCACACGTATATGACAGTGTCGCTAGCATCCATATGATAAGGAGCCCGGGCTGACATGGCTAGTCGTAAACCCAAAGTGGCACAGACTTACAGGGACAGGCATCCATGACCCAGCATCGAACGTGTCGGTCATCAGCGAGTGAATCCAGGCTGTAGCACTGGGCTAGCAGGACTCCGGTGAACCGGGCTGTAGCGGGCTAACAGGACTCCGGTATTCATCGCGTGACATTTCCCCGAAGGGACAGACACAGGAACGAAGAAGGACACATGCCGGCCAGCCTAAGTGTTCCGGAGCAGTAGCAAGCTACCATGGCTCAGTGGAAACACTAGGAGACATTTCCCGGTAAGAGAGGCTACTAAAGATAAACAACTAGATAGTCAGATCCCACACATACCAAGCATTTCAATAACATACACACAATATGCTCGATATGTGCAAATACAACATGGCATCACAACATGACTCTACGACTCAAGTATTTATCAATAGGCTCCGAGGAGCGAGATATTACAAACAGGGGTCTCATGACCCAACATTCAGAGCATACAAATCAAAGCACAAGCGGAAGCTATCATGTCTGAGTACAGACATCTATAAATGAAAAAGGCTGAGAAGCCTGACTATCTACCAGATCCTGCCGAGGGCACAAGATCGTAGCTGAGGTAACAAGCTAAACGTCGAAGTCCACGCGGAACTACTAGTGAGACCGAAGTCTCTCTGCAAAAACATAAAATAGGCAAACGTGAGTACAAATGTACCCAGCAAGACTTACATCAGAACTAACTACATATGCATCATTATCAACAAAGGGGATGGTGGGGTTTAACTGCAGCAAGCCAGCTTTGACTCGGTGGCTATCCTGAACTACGACTACAAGTAACTCTTTTGAGGTGGCGCACACGAGTCCACATATTCACCATATCAATACACCACTATGGATCCGCTCCCGTCTCCCTACGAGAACGCCATCCATAGCACTCACGCTTATCTTGCGTATTTTAGAGTATCCACTTTCACTTGTCTATGAACTGATATAAGCAACCCAGAAGTCCTTTTCCGCGGACACGGCTATTCGAATAGATGATGTTAACCCTGCAGGGGTGTACTTCTTCATACATGTTTCCACCACTTAGCGTCTGCACACGACATGTGCTCGGCAGACTTCAAGCGAAAGCCGACGTGGGTGTAGACCACGACCTACCTAAACACTCAAGTCTCTAGTCCAGGTTTATCGCCTATTCGGGTTCCATCCATGAGGAGATCCGGCCGGAGTTTCGCTCACAGCCCCAAACGATGTGAACAGGGTTCCGTGACACCAAACGGGCGCCCGGTATACCCGGCCACGTGCCTACCGCATCACAGCCCACCCCTACGGTCAGCGCTGTCCACGGCCTCCAGCATACTACAAACACCAGAAACTACTTGCAACTCCTGGACAGAGGACAAGGGTGAATAAGAAGTCGAGCGGGGTCATATTTCAGGGCCCAATGTATGGTAGTAGCTGAATCATGGATCACAAACACAGAACTCAGTTCCTGAGGACGGCTTCAATGAGACAACCCACCATGTACTCCTACATGGCCTCTCACCGACACCTTTTACCAAATCGTGTTCACACACTTAGCTCACACACAGTAGGACATGTTCACACACCTCTGATTCATCCCCGATGAATCAGACCTGACTCAACTCTAAGCAGTAGCAGGCATGACAAACAAGCATGAATGAGTAGGCACAACAGGGCTCAAACAACTCCTACTCATGCTAGTGGGTTTCATCTATTTACTGTGGCAATGACAGGTCATGCAAAGGATAAAGGGGTTCAGCTACCGCAGCAAGTAACAGATGAATCGTGTTGTCCTAATGCAGTAAAAGAGAGCAGGAGCGAGAGAGTAGGATTGTATCGGAATGAACAAGGGGGTTTTGCTTGCCTGGCACTTCTGAAGATAACATTGAGTCTTCATCAGTGTCAACGATCACATCGTCGGTACACGTCTATCGAGAGGGGACAAATACCGGCAACAAGAAGGAACACAATCAATGCAATGCACAATATGATGCATGATCATGACATGGCAATATGAATGTGTTTTGAGCTAATGCAACTAGCAACAGATTAAATGAAGTTGGTTTGAATACAAGATTCAAATTCAAACTCCATATGTGATTATTCAAATGCCATTTAATTGATTTGTGCTAAACAGCAGCTATAAGTTGTTCTAACATGCATGAAAATGGTACAGATGGATTCCTTGAATTTTTCTGATAATTTTTCATATATAATTTATTTCATTTGGAGTTACGGTTAATTTTCTATGATTTATTGAAGTTTATACAATTTTCTGAAATTTCCTGAATAATAATAAATCCAGAAAATACTTATTGCGTCAGCATTGCGTCACTATGACGTCAGCAGGTCAACAGACGCTGCTGCTGGTCAAACCTGACCAGTGGGGTCCACTGGTCAGTGACTGGGGCTGGTTAGTGCCGCTGACGGGTGGGCCCAGTCAACGGCCACGTCAGCACGGTCAAACTGACGCGTGGGGCCACTGCAATTAGACTAAACTAAACAGAAAAATATACTAATCCTAATTAGACGCAGGGGCCCACATGGCAGTGGCTCATAGGGTGATTAGCCCCTAACTAAGTGGCCACATCGGCCCGCCGGAGTTTGGCCGGCGGTGACCACAGAGCACGGCGGGGGCACGCCGGACTTGCGCTAGGGGCATCGGATTCGCGCGCTGAGGGCACCGGGGCGTAGCCCGGGCTCTCCCGCATCTGATGGGGTAGGTGGGAGGCTGCGGGGACGCCGGGGCTCGTCGGAACGGAGCTCGCGGCGGCGCCGGAGTTCGGGTGGTAACGGGTTAGCTGCTGCGGCATGCAAACGGGAGGGGGCTTGCGCTAGGAATGCTCTATGGAACGCTGCGAACGCGTTAGGCTCGCCGGGGTGACCAAATGGTCACCGGAGCTACGTCGACGACGAGCTCGGGCGGCGGCGTGCTACGGCCATCTATGAAATGGCGGCTACGGCGAGCGGCAAGCCACGGGGTTAGGGGCAAAACGTACAGGAGCTCACGGTGGTTCGGATGAGGTAGATGACGAGCTCGGGGAGGCGGAGACGACGGCGAATCGGCGGTGAAGATCCTCGGCGGCCGGCGATGGGGAAGACGGCGTGGGCGGCGATGCAGGGCTACCGGAGGGCCGTGGATCGGTGGGGAGGAAGAGGGGGTCGAGGCGGAGCCTTTGAGCGCATCGGCGAGGCTAGGGGGTGGCGGTGGCCGCGAGGGAGCTCGTCGGTGGCGGCGGCTCCGTTCGGCGAGTGAGAGAGAGAAGAAGCAGAGGAGGGGGGAAAGAGTTCGGGAGAGTGAGGGAGTTCCAGGGGGGTGGCGTGGCACGCATGGAGGCGTCCGGGGTGTCGAGGTGGAGCGGCAAGCAGGAGGTGGCCGGGGCGTGCGCCGGCGTGCGTCGGCCACGCGCCTGTGCCTACTGGCGCGAGGAGGAAGGCGACAGGGGGAGAGTGGAGATGGGCTGGGCCGTGCTGGGCCAGGTGGGCTACCAGGTGAGCGCCAGGTAAGATCTTCTGCTCTCTCTCTCTTATTTCTATTTAATTCTGTTTTCTATTTTCTGTAGTTTGTTTTGATTTGATTTAAAATATCAAATCATTTTATAAAATCCTGGAAACAATTATGGGTGCTTTCTGAATTATTTCAGTGACCCTTAACAATTTCCAACATTTATTTGAACATTTAAATTATTTATAGTATTTAAATGCCCAAGGTCAAATACAATAGGATTTAATTCAAAAATCCAGAATGGCCTAGAAATATGTGCATCATTGATGGCAGGGGTTTTCACCTTTAACAAAAATAATGAACTTTTCTAAAGGGCATTCTGGGTTTATTGAAAATATTTTTATTTTGATCCTAATTGCATTTTATTTAGTGCTAGGGTTTGTCATCCCCATTTCAAGTTTCATGAATTTTTAAACATGATGCATGAATGCCTTAATGCAACTAATGACAAACAAATTCTAGGGCTGTGACAGTCACCATGATCTTTTTTGAACATGCATAGAATACCGGTGTGTTCAATCTCTGGGCAGTCTAAGATTTTTTGGAAGTGGAACCCGGTGACGAGTGTACACATTCGCAAGTTCGCACTCGCAGTTGGACTCAATATAAACAACCCAATTTCCATTTGAGCCTGCCCAAGCCTTGCCCTCAAGCGATGGCATCTTAACATCACACGTATCATTCTCAAGGGGCATCAACATGCACAAGGCGAGGCCTCTGTCGTCCGCACGCCGGTCAGCAGGGTCACGACGAAGAAGATAGGGGAGATCAAACCGCTCCTGGACCCTTGGGTTCCTTGTAATGATGTTATTAGTTGAGTCGAGAACGGTATTGAACGAACCTGCCATGCTAGCTGAGGTGATGACGTCACACCGATCAGTGAGTTCCTCCACCACATCATCTTTCAGATCGGGGCAAGAATAACAGGGTCGTTTCCGGCCTGTTCCCTCCATGAAGAAGATGATCAAACAATGGCAGAAGGAAGGGTAAAGGCAAATGGAGGAGGGAGGAAGTGCATGCAATATCAGTTCCATATTGAGAGGGAAAGGCAAAGAGTTGGTGGACGGTTGCCACGGTACACGAAGAGGCACCCCGGCCTACACGTCCGATCGGAAATTGTACAAAAGGACTCGTCGTTGTCTCACTAACATGTTGGAACGTGACCACGTGTCAACGAAACATGGTGTGTCATTTCTCGTGCAAAATGCAATCTGGCCGCGTTGGTACGAGGTGCCGCATTAGTTATCGACCTTTATTTTTTTAACATACAATTTGAGTGGATAGCTCCTATGGTCATCACACGTGAGCGGATATATATGTGGGCTAGGTGGACAGGCGGCAACAATCTGAGTGGTAAAAGAGTTGATCCAGTGCTTGGTTTTGTTTGGATTTTCCAACTATGACCATTGGATAGAGTGAATCAATGGCTTACATTCAAAGTTATTCTAATACTATAGAATGGTATAGGAGCGTGGAGAGATTTGGTTGATTGTATATCGCTGAATAATAAAAGTATTATGAGTGTAGACGCACCACGGCGAGGTTTTGTTGCTCCTTCTCGGTCATCGAGAATCTATGTTCTTCCACTCTTTCATTTAAGACATGAGCTTTGTTCATCCTTTTGCCGATAACATCTAGCATCAAGGTGGACGTGTCATGCAAGAAAATGGAGATATGTAGTGCGTAAGTGAGTTGTGCACTTTGATGGCACCTAGTACTATGCAATATTTTTTCTCCTTGATGGCACGTGAATATTGCACATACTAAATGATAGAGCACGGGATAGTAGCCATAGACATGGTCAACCCTTTTTGAAGAAAGTACTAAATAACTTTGATGTGTCCCATCAACTCGCAGTACGACGAGAAGCTTACTTACTAAGCCTTCTCCCTCGCTAATGCGTGTGCGTTGGCTCGCAGCACGAGGAGAAACTTTTGCTTACATACGGTGGACGTGCAGCAGTACATTTGGTGTCAGATTGCCAGAAGTACTACTGTAGTACCATTATTATTGTTCGACTTCCGGAAGAGGAGAAGAGCCAAGCGCAAGGTCACCTACTAACCTAGTACAGTACTACCATAGCCAAAGCTGGCCCACCTTTTTATAGCATGGTTAATTAATATAGGCGGCTCTTGAAGCGGCACATCATTTAGAGCAAGTACTCTCTTCGTAGGAACAAAGGAAGTGAAACAAAAGTTGGATGGATGCTAGATTGCCAATTAAAACATAATTACATAGGAAAAAAATCCTATAGCATTCTATCCTATGAATCAAATGACCAATGTAGGAAAATTATGAGGGGGGGGGGGTCTCTCCAACAGTGTTCCTCAGCTCGCACCTAGCATCACGATGGTCGAACTTGGAGTCATTCATCTGGTACACGTGGCATCTCAGATATGGACACAAGGTGATGCGAGCTCTCACTTTGTCCGCCATTTGAAGCGGCGTGCTGGTGGAGGGCTTGCATACTCCAATATTAGGTTGGTTGTATGTGATGTGGCAACTTCATATATTAACTGGATGCTGGCTATACTACTACGGTACTGACACTCCAAGAAGTGACTCAAAAACCATTCATAAATTGAGTTTATGACATGCACTTGCAAATGTACCATTCATTACATACAACAAGTCATCAACACACAACGACAAAGAGGATACATGTTGGATTATAGATTATTTCCAACAAAAAATTCTAGTAAATACTGAAGTTTTCGTCACACAACAAATAACAAGCAATGAAATGAACTTCAACTCAACCAATCCTCGGCGTTGGAAACGCTTGCTTTGAACCATAGGTGCTTTGGGAAAGGGCCAGCTATTGTCAATATCGAGAGCAACGCTGGACTGATCATCCAGGCTGAAGCGACATATATCAGGACCAGGGTAGGGAACCATCACAGTGTGCGAGGTATAGATATAGTTGCTTCTCATAAATGGTAGTAATGTTGTGTCAACAGCAGCTGGATCGCCTTTCACCATCACAGGATAGTTTGGTCCAAGGAAGAGCGAGTTTTCTCCAAGACTATCAATACTGAACCAGGGAGAAGGTGTTGGCGCTAGAACACTGGTATCCATCCCGAATACCCTGCAACGGGTCTTGGAATAGGTCCGGAGAGGGCGACCATGGGAGACAACACATGCTCCCTCAGTAGTCACAATCTCAGTGCACTATATACAGACAGGAAGAGGTGATCCATCGGAATTAGTTGCCAGGCGCCACTTAGTATATAAGTTATGCTCGTCCTCATGCTCGTGATCATCACCATTGTCATCTCCCCCTTGGTTATAAAAATTGTCAAGTATAGGTGGTGGAATGTTCATAGGACCTTGGAAACACAAGAAGGTTAATTTAAAGGGAAACTTGCTAACCCGCATGCATGTGGATGAAATAATTATGATTACGGTGGAAGACAAACGTACCGAAACCACGAGGATCCCATGCAAAAACAGTGCCACGAGTGGTGGCAACAAACACAGGACCCTCGTATTGAATTGCATCACATTACTCATCCGTGTACAGAAACTGATTTTTGAGCAATATCCATGGACGAGCCGTGGAATCGGTAACGATGGCAACAAGCTTGTCAAAGATAGCAACAATTTCATGGTTCTCGTAATTCCAAGAGCGGTTGGGAACCCAAAAAATTTCTATCTTCCGTAGACGACAGCCACCATGATCATATTTGAACGTACGTACATCATCTGTGTGCTCAACCTCAGGGCACTCTGAGATTTTTGGAAGTGGAATCCGCTGACGAGTGTACACATTCACAAGTTCCCACTTGCAATTGTACCCAATATAAACAACCCAATCTCCATTTGCGCCAGCCCAGGACTTACCCTTAAGCGATGGCATCTTAACATCACATGTATCATTATCAAGCGGCATCAACTTAAACAAGGCGAGGCCTCCATCGTCGGCGCCCATGCGAACAGGCTTATAGCGAAGAAGATAAGGGAGATCAAACCGCTCCTGGACCCTTGGGTTCCTTGTAATGATGTTATTAGTTGAGTCGAGAATAGGCTTGAACAAACCTGCCATGCTAGCCGAGGTGATGACGTCACACCGATCAATGAGTTCCTCCACCACGTCATCTTTCAGATCGGGGCAAGAATAACGGGGTCGTTTCTGGCATTTGCCCTCCATGGAGAAGACGATCAAACCATGGCAGAAGGAAGGGCGAAGGAAAATGGAGGAGGGAGGAAGTGCGTGCGACAACAGTTCCAAATTAAGTGGGGAAGGCGAAGAGTCGGTGGACGGTTGCCACGGTACACGAAGAGGTGCCTCAGCCTACATGTCCGTTCGAAAATTGTACAAAATGACTCGCCGTCGTCTCACTGACATGTTGGAATGGGACCACATGTCAACGAAACATGGTTTGTAATTTCTCATGGAAAATGCGATCTGGCCGCGTTGGCCCAAGGTGCCGCATTAGTTATCGACCTTTATTTTTTTAACATACAATCTGAGTGGATATCTCCTGTGGTCATCACACGTGAGTGGATATATAGGTGGGCTAGGTGGGAAGGCGACAACAATCTGAGTGCTAAAAGAGTTGATCCAATGCTTGGTTTTGTTTGGATTTTCCAACTATGACCATTGGATAGAGTGAATCAATGGCTTACGTTCAAAGTTATTCTCATACTATAGAATGGTATAAGAACATGGAGAGATTTGGTTGATTTTATATCGCTTAATAATATAAAATATTATGAGTGCAGACGCTCCACCGCGAGGTTTGTTGCTCCTTCTCGGTCGTCGGAATCTATGCTCTTCCACTCTTTTGTTTAAGACAAGAGCTTTGTTCATCCATTTGCCGACATGCGGGACATCTAGCATCAAGGTGCACGTGTCATGCAAAGAAAATGGAGATATGCAATGCGTAAGTGAGTCGTGCACTTCAGTGGCACCTAGTACTACACAATATTTTTTCTCCTCGATGGCACGTGAATAGTACACATACTCAATGACAGAGCACGGGATGGTAGCCATGGACATGGTCGGACCTTTTTGATGAGAGTACTAAATAACTTTTATGTGTCCCTTTAACTCAAGGAATGATGAGAAGCATGCTTACTACGCATTCTCCCTCGCCAACGCGTGCACGTTGGCTCGTAGCACGAGGAGAAACTTTTGCTTACAAGTGATGGACGTGCAGCAGTTCATTTGGTGTCAGATTGCCAGAAGTACTACTGTAGTACCATCATTATTGTTCGACTTCGGAAGAGGAGAATAGCCAAGCGCAAGGTCACCTACTAACCTAGTATAGTACTACTATAGCCAAAGCTGGTCGACCTTTTTTGCGCATGGTTAATTAATATAGGCAGCTCTTGCAGCGGCACATCATTTAGAGCAATTACTCTCTTTGTAGGAACAAAGGAAGTGAAACAAATGTTGGAGTAGATGCTAGATTGCCAATTAAAACATGATTACATAGGAAAAAATACTATAGCATTCTATCCTATGAATCAAACGGCCAATGTAGGAAAATTATGAGGGGGGGGGTCTCTCCAACAGTGTTCCTCGGCTCGCACCTAGCATCATGGTGGCCGAACTTGGAGTCATTCATCTGGTACATGTGGCATCTCAGATCTGGACACAAGGTGACGTGACCTTTCACTTCGTCCGCCATTTGAAGCGGCCCGCCGGTGGAGGGCTAGCATACTCCAATATTAGGTTGGCTCCATGTGATGTGGCAACTTCATATACTAACCGGATGCTGGCTATACTACTACGGTACTCACACTCCAACAAGTGACTCGAAAACCATTCATAAATTGAGTTTATGACATGCATTTGCAAATGTACCATTCATTACATACAACAAGTCATCAACACACAACGATAACGAGGATACATGTTGGATTAAGATTATTTCCAACAAAACATTCTAGTAAATACTGAAATTTTATCACACAACAAATAACAAGCAATGAAATGAACTTCAACTCAACCAATCCTCGGCGTTGGAAACGCTAGCTTTGAACCATAGGTGCTATGGGAAGGGCCAGCTATTGTCAATAATGAGAGCAACACAGGACTAAACCTCCAGGCTGAAGCGACATATATCAGGACCAGGGTAGGGAACAACCACAATGTGCGAGGTATAGATACAGTTGCTTCTCATAAATGATAGTAAAGTTGTGTCAACAGCAGCTGGATCACATTTCCCCATCATTGGATAGTTTAGTCCGAGCAAGAGCGAGTTTTCTCCAACACTATCAATACAGAACCAGGGAGAAGGTGTTGGTGCTAGCACACTAGTATCCATCACGAATACCCTGCAACGGGTGTTGGAATAGGTCCGGAGAGGGCGACCATGGGAGACAACACGTGCTCCCACAGTAGTCACAATCTCAGTGCACTGTATACAGACAAGAAGAGGTGATCCATTGGAATTAGTTACCAGGCGCCACTAAGTATATAAGTTCTTCTCATCCTCATGCTCGTGATCATCACCATCGTCATCTCCCCCTTGGTTATAAATTTTTTCAAGTATTGGTGGTGGAATGTTCACATGAACTTGGAAACACAAGAAGGTTAATTAGTAAAGGGAAACTTGCTAACTCGCATGCATGTGGATGAAACAATTATAATTACGGTGCAAGACAAACGTACCAAAACCAGGAGGATCCCATGCAAAAACAGTGCCACGAGTGGTGGCAGCAAACACAAGACCCTCATATTGAATTGCATCACAGTACTCATCCATGTATAGACACTAATTTTTGAGCAATATTCATGGACGAGCCGTGCAATCAATAACGACGGCAACAAGCTTGTCGAAGATAGCAACAACTTCATAGTTCTTGTAATTCCAGGAGTGGTTGGGAACTCGACAAATTGCTATCTTCAGTAGACGACAGCCACCATGATCGTATTTGAACGTACGTAGATCATCTATGTGCTCAACCTCAGGGCACTCTGAGATTTTTGGAAGTGGAATCCGCTGACAAGTGTACACATTCACAAGTTCCCACTCGCAATTGTACCCAATATGAACAAGCCAATGTCCATTTGCGCCAGCCCATGCCTTACCCTTAAGCAATGGCATCTTGAAATCACACGTATCATTATGAAGCGGCATCAACATGCTTATAACGAAGAAGATAAGTGAGATCAAATTGCTTATGGACCCTTGGGTTCCTTGTAATGATGTTATTAGTTGAGTCGAGAATGGTCTGGAACAAACCTGCCATGCTAGCCGAGGTGATGACGACGCACTAATCAATGAGTTCCTCCACCACGTCATCTTTCAAATCAGGGCAAGAATAACGGGGTTGTTTCTGGCTTGTTCCCTCCATGGAGAAGATGATTGAACAATGGAAGAAGGAAGGGTGAAGGCAAATGGAGGTGGGAGGAAGAGTGAGGGAGTCCTGGATTAAGGGGTCCTCGGACAGTCCTGAGGGAGTCCTGGATTAGGGGGTATCCGGACAGCCGGACTATATACTTTGGCCGGACTATTGGACTATGAAGATACAAGATTGAAGACTTCGTCCCGTGTCTGGATGGGACTCTCCTTTGCATGGAAGGCAAGCTTGGCAATTCGGATATGTAGATTTCCTTCTCTGTAACCGACTATGTGTAACCCTAGCCCCCTCCGGTGTCTATATAAACCGGAGGGTTTAGTCCGTAGGACGACAACAATCATAATCATATGCTAGCTTCTAGGGTTTAGCCTCTACGATCTCGTGGTAGATCAACTCTTGTAATACTCATATCATCAAGATCAATCAAGCAGGAATTAGGGTATTACCTCCATCGAGAGGGCCCTAACCTGGGTAAAACATCGTGTCCCCTGCCACCTGTTACCATTAGCCTTAGACGCACAGTTTGGGACCCCCTACCCGAGATCTGCCGATTTTGACACGGACATTGGTGCTTTCATTGAGAGTTCCACTGTGTCGTCGCAATAAGGCTCGATGGCTCCTTCAATCATCTTCAACGATGCAGTCCAGGTGGAGGCTCTCCTCCCCGGACAGATCTTCGTATTCGGCGGCTTCGTACTGCGGGCCAACTCGCCTGGCCATCTAGAGCAGATTGATAGCTACGCCCCTGGACATCAGGTCAGGTTTGGAAGCTTAAACTACACTGCCAACATCCGCGGAGACTTGATCTTCGATGGATTCGAGCCCATGTCAGGTGCACCGAACGGTCATGACGGGAATGACTTTGATCTGCCATCGAACAGTATTCGGGACATCGCGCCTGCGGCGGCGTCGGGAATCAATCCGGAGCAGATCGTGCCTTTCGAGGACGGGTGGATGGACCCCTCCACGGATGCCGCACACTCATCAGCGTCGGAGCCGAACACTGATCCCACCTCCTGTGAGGGCGGTGTCATCGGACCCTCGGACCCGTCTCCGGCTACAGGATCCGAACTGCGTGCGTCCGTGCCTATCAAATCTGATTGGGCACCGGTCATGGAGTTCACCGCCGCGGATATTTTGCAGCACTCGCCCTTGGGTGACATGCTGAACTCATTAAGGTCTCTTTCCTTGTCGAGAGATTCTTGGTCGAGCTATGTTCGTCTCGAGTGGGAAGCGGACGACGAAGAAATTCGTTCGCCACCCGCCACCCACTTCATAGCCACTGTCGATGACTTAACCGACACGCTCGATTTCGACTCCAAAGACGTCGACGGTATTTATGACGATGCAGGTGAAGAACAGGAACCACCGCTCATTGGGCGCTGGACTGCCACCTCATCATATGATATATATATATATATGGTGGACACACCAAAAGAAGGCGATGGTGATGAGGCAACGAAGGATAATCCCCTCGATAAGCCACCAAAGCAGCACCGTAGACGCCGCTCTAAATCCCGCCACAGTAAAAACAGCGACAACAGCACAAGAAATAATAATACCCCGGCTGACACCAAAGGAAACGACGCCCTCATGGACCCAGCGATGGAGCAGGATGAACCAGGGGACGACGAACATAGTCCGGAGCCGACGTCAGATGACGCTGATCCCGAGGGTAAAATTCAACAACCTGTCTCCGGAGAGGAGAACAGGCCGGACGATGATGCACTCATCATCCCAGAAAAACTCTTGGAACAAGAGAACCTCCACAGAAGGCTTATTGCCACCGCGAGGAGCCTAAAGAAGCAGAAGCAAAGGCTTAAGACCGCGCAGGATACACTCAACCACAGGTGGAACAAAGTGCTCGACACAGAAGAAAAATACGGCGGTGATCGTCTCACAAAGAGCTATCCAAAGTGCAAGCTGATGCCTGAATTCGAAGACGAGGCCATAGAGACCATTCAGCCGAAAATGACCGATCAGCCGGACCGACCGCCCCGTGGCCGTGACAAGTCGGCTAATGATGCCGCACACAAGACATCACACGATTTACGTGAGCTCCTGGACAAAAAGTCCGGTATGGCCAGATCCATCTATGGATCTAGGAAGCGCGCTTCAGCACAGGATCAGAGCTACCGAAACGATCACATTGATTGAATACCAGCTTGGAATCAGAACCGAACACAACAACCGTCGACAGCATGCCATGACACGTCCAAATACAGGGGTGCCGCACACCCCCTGTGCTTCACTGATGAGGTGCTGGACCATGAATTTCTGGAAGGATTTAAGCCTGTGAATATAGAGGTATACGACGGAACTACAGACCCTGGGGTTTGGATCGAGGACTTTATCCTTCATATCCACATGGCTCGCGAAGACAATCTCCATGCCATTAAATACCTACCCCTCAAATTGAAAGGACCAGCTCGACACTGGTTGAAAAACCTTCCTGAAAACTCAATTGGAAGTTGGGAAGAACTTGAGGATGCTTTTAGGGCCAATTTTTCAAGGGACCTATGTCCGACCTCCGAATGCAGACGACCTAAGTCACATAATTCAACAGCCCGGAGAGTCAGCCCGAAAACTCTGGAACATATTTCTTACTAAGAAGAATCAAATAGTCGACTACCTGGACGTCGAGGCCTTAGCGGCCTTCAAACACAGTACCGGAACGAATGGCTTGCCAGACACCTCGGCCAAGAAAAGTCGAGGACAATGGCAGCCTTAACAAGCCTTATGACCCACTTTTGCACGGGCGAGGACAACTGGCTGGCCCGGAGCGGCACCAGCGACCCAGGCACATCCGAAGTCAGGGATGGCAACGGGAAGCCACGGCGCAACAAAAACAAGCGTCGAAACAATCATGACAGCCCAGAGAACACGATGGTCAATGCCGGGTTCAAGGGCTCTCGACCCGGTCAACGGAAGAAGCCATTTAAAGGCAGCAGAGATGGACCATCCAGCCTAAACAAGATTCTAGACAAATTATGTCAGATTCACGGCACCCCCGAAAAACCTACAAACCATACCCACAGAGAGTGTTGGGTTTTCAAACAGGCTGGCAAGCTGAATGCCGAACAAAAGGGGAGGGAGACGCCAAGTGAAGATGAGGATGAGCCTCGCCAGCCGAACACTGGAGGACAGAAAAAATTCCCACCAGAAGTCAAAACAGTGAATATGATTTACGCAACTCACATCCCAAAGAATAGGCACAAACACGCACTCCGAGACGTATACGCCGTGGAGCCCGTCGCTCCCAAATTTAATCCCTGGTCGGCCTGCCCAATCACCTCTGATCGCAGAGACCATCCAACTAGTATCCGGCACGGAGGATCGGCTGCCTTGGTGTTCGACCCAATAATTGATGGATACCATCTCACACGAGTCCTTATGGACGGCGGCAGTAGCCTAAACCTGATATATCAGGACACTGTCCGCAAAATGGGGATAGACCCTTCAAGAATTAGCCTAAGCAACACTACCTTTAAAGGAGTGATACCAGGCACCGAGGCCCACTGTATGGGCTCTCTAGTACTAGAGGTTGTATTCGGTTCCCCCGACAACTTCAGAAGCGAGGAACTAACCTTTGACATCGCTCCATTCCGAAGCGGCTATCACGCACTACTCGGAAGAATGGCCTTTGCCTGTTTTAATGCAGTACTGGATTACGCCTACCTTAAACTTAAGATGCCCGGTCCATGCGGCGTCATCACAGTTAGCGAAAATACAGATCGTTCCTTACACGCGGAAGAATACGTGGCGGCTCTAGCAACCGAACACTGAGCGGTCCCTCCAACCTGGATAAATGGTCGGTCGTCAAGACCACGGACATGGTTAGACGAGTCCGCCGCTCCGCCCAATATAACAGCCCAGTTGGGATTTCCCCATAAAAGATGCTAAGGGCTGCCCGCAAAAAGAGCCCATAGTTTGGCTCGACCCTATCAATACAATAACATATTGCATTTTCACGATTCATTAAGATTAACGAACTCCTCGCACGAAGTCTTTCACCTGGGTTTTTTATTTTTACAGATGATCATTGTGCTACACCCTTCCAGGATATGACACAACGGAGATAAAGGTGGAGACGTGCACCAGTGCCCCGCTCAAAGGTTTCTTTTTAGATTAAGACCCTGCGTAAACCTTTTTAATGTCTCTTGTTGCTTCTTCCCCTTCGGAAACTTTATACAACCGGGAGGGATACTGGCGTTTTCGGCATTTTTGTCACACCAGACTATTGCTCATACCTAGGAACTCAGGGCTTATTATCAAGGGCGTTATTCAGCCCAGTACACATTATAAAGTCCGAATACCCTAGGGAGTGTTCGGCGTCGTGAGTTTGGCCTTATATGCATTAGCTTCGAATCATGTCTTTGGTCAAATGTTGGGTTTGCCCGACTCCCGTGTTTTGCTACCTTACGTTCCGCTCTATTGGCTAAGGCGGCACCGGGAGAACTACTGTGATTGTGCCCTTGTTCATCTGGATGAGCACCTCAGTAGAGAAAGCCGAAAACTGATGTCACGCCCAATATGCGACCCTATCCAAAAGGAACTCGAAGGTCCCACCAAGGATAGACCCGCATATTGAAACGCTTTTGCAAGGTGGATATCATTACATCAACATTACATAATAGATGGGGATACATACATAAGACATACAATGCCACACGAATACAACATCACAATACATAAGAGCATCATCCGACTACGGATGAAGCACAAACATAAACTCAAACAACATCCACCCTGCTAGCCCAGGCTGCTGACCTGGAACCTATCCCCTGATCGAAGAAGAAGCAGAAGAAGAACTCAAGCAAACAAGCATCGCTCTCGCGTCATGATCATCGCATAAACCTGTACCTGCAACTGTTGTTGTAGTACCTGCAACATGGGTATCAAGACTAGCAAAGCTTAAAAGGAAATGGAAGGGGTAAAGTGGTGAGGTTGCAGCAACGACTAAGCATATATGGTGGCTAACATACGCAAATAAGAGCGAGAAGAGAGCAAAAGGAACGGTCGTGAAACTAGACATGATCAAGAAGTGATCCTGAACTCCTACTTACGTCAAACATAACCCAGAAACCGTGTTCACTTTCCGGACTCCGCCGAAAAGAGACCATCACGGCTACACACACGGTTGATGCGTTTTAATTCAGATCTGGAGTCAAGTTATCTACAACCGGATATTAACAAATTTCCATCTTCCTATAACCGCAAGCACGGCTTTCGAAAGATTATACGCTGCAGGGGTGTCCCAACTTAGCCCATGACAAGCTCTCGCGATCAGCGAAGGAATAGACCTTCTCCCAGGAAGACCCGATCAGACTCGGAATCTCGGTTTACAAGACATTTCGACAATGGTAAAACAAGACCAACAAAGCCGCCCGATGCGCCGACAATCCCGATAGGAGCTGCACATATCTCGTTCTTAGGGCAACACCGGATGAGACATCCTACGAGTAAAACCAAACCTCGAGTTTCCCCGAGGGGGCCCCGCAGTCTACTCGGTTCGGACCAACACTTAGACAAGCACTACCCCGGGGGGGGGGGCTAAAATAAAGATGTCCCTTGGGTTGGCCGACCCAAGGGAAAGGATAGGTGGTGGTGAGGCAAATGGTAAAACCAAGGTTGGGCCTTGCTGGAGGATTTTTATTCAAAGCGAACTATCAAGGGGGTCCCATAAATCACCCGACTGCGTAAGGAACGCAAAATCCAGGAACATAACACCAGTATGACGGAAACTAGGGCGGCAAGAGTGGAACAAAACACTAGGGAAAAGGCCGAGTCTTCCACCCTTTACCAAGTATATAGATGCATTAATAATATAAGAGATATTGTGATATCCCAACCAAAATCCTGTCCACCATGGAGAAATCTTCAACTTCAGCTGGAACTAGCAACGCTATAAGAGGGGCTGAGCAAAAGCGGTAACATAGCCAAACAACGGTTTGCATAGGAAAGGTGTCAAAGGTTAGAGGTTCATGGCAATTTTGGATGGCTTGATAAACAGGTGATAGGTAGCGCAGCATAGCGATAGAACGAAGCAACTAGCATAGCAATGATAGTAGTGAGATCCAGGGTAGCGGTCATCTTGCCTGAAATCTCGCTAGGAAGAAGAACGAGTCCATGAAGAAGACGAACGAATGAAGCCGAACCAAGCGTAGACGAACGAATCCTCACGATCGCAACGAAACAGAACTAACAAGAAGAAGCACACAACATGGTAAACACACCACACATGAACAAGGCATGATGCACAACAAGTATGATGCAAGGCAAAACTAGATGAGGCTACTCATGGCAAGAGATGATGCAAACAAGAGCAACACATCAAGACAAGTTTAAATGAGGCCGGGAACAACATATAACAATTTCGGTAAGTAATCATATGCATATTTCGAAATTGGTCCAGATCTGAATAAACCTTATGTTCAAGTTGTTAAACATCAATTTAAGATGCACAAAGATGATCTACGCGAGATTCTAGTCAAGTTACATATAAAGTTCATTAGATTTGGAGCTACGGCCTAGAAGATATGAGCAAAACAAGTTAAACATGTCATTGATGCAAAATGCATACAAACATCAAGCAAACACCTCAAAACAAGGATGCAACATGATAATATGAAACTACATGCAATTCTAAGCAAGTTTCACATAGAGCACAGTCAAAACGGAGCAACGGTCCAACACATACACTCCATACAAGTTTAAAGGACAAGCTGTCCAAAACAGCGACTAGGCATATTGCAAGCATCAAAACAATAAGCTACAGCACCACAATATAATAACAAAAGGCATGGGCATGATGTACAGGTAAAGCATTACAAAACATGAACACTGAGCTAACTCCAGAAATCACTAGAACATGCTCAAACACACATGGTAAGATTGCAAGTTATAACAATTCCAGACTTTGCAGAAAATAACATCACGATGCAATGTTCAGAGCTATCAAACAACATGTTACAGGAACTTATCATGGCAAACAAAGGCATGGCATGATTCTACTCAAAGCATAGATCAAAAGTGCCTTACTGACCATAAGCCAAAAAGGATCATAAAATATGATGGCACCCACGTAAACATAGCAAGTTATAATACAGATTCATACATGGTAGGAACAGAATTATGAAGGCATGTAGATGAGCTTGTGCAATTCACTACAGAGCAATACATGGCATGGCAAAGAAACCAACAGTAATAAGACATATTTGTGAAGCTAAGCATGGCAATATCAGGGTCATAGGGTGCATGGATCACTAGCAAAACACATGGTAACAACTGAACTTAATGTTAACAGGCTGACAACAACATTATGAAGCAACTTTGGAGTAAGATATGAACAAGCTACTGCAAGCTATAAATGCTACCAGGGGCATGGATGGATAGAAAATGACATGTAGATCAAAACATGTTTATAGAACATCTCCAGATTATGCATAGAATGATTAGTAGCAACCTGTTTATATAGCATCACGAAATAACAGATTTAGCCTAGCAAAACAGCAACATCATGAACCCTACTTAACAAACTCGATTCACTCACCACAAGTCATTGCATGACAAGATAAGCATAGCATCATCAAGAAGACATGTTTGTGAAACAAACCAAGTCAAGAACAAGTCTATAGCATGCAAGGATCAACTATAGCAAGCTTGGCCAAATTGAATAACAAGTAAACAATCTGCCAGGAAACATTTTGAAGCAAAAGTAGAGCACGAAAATGACATGCTAGACTACTCCATAATTGCAAACCAAGGGCATGAATGGATAGACAATAACCACATGTTCAAAACACCCTTACTGAAGTATCTCAAAATATGCATGGATCTCTCTGTAGCATCATGTTTACATGGCATCAAAATAACAGCAGAACATGGACTAAAATCAGCAACATCACGATGCCTAGTTTGCATGCTTGTGCTAGTCACCACATTGATCACAAAAATACATGGTAAGCACCTCTGTAAATAAGACATAGCATAGATCAAAACACATGAAGACATCAACCTCATAGGATGCACACATCAATCATGGCAAAAATGACAAAAGAGCTCGTTCTGATAACAGACAGCAGAAAACATCATGAAGCACTCTTACAACGATGATTCAGGCATCAAGATGACCTCAAATGAATATGGTGCAATGGAATGAAATGATGTACTCTTCGAGACAAACAATTTGACATATTACACGCGCAAAACGGAGCTATGGATGCAGAGATATAGCACGCTAAACATGGCATGATTATTACACAGAATGGGGGACTTAGTGAAAAAAATGGACCTTGCAGGGGGGTGGACATGTCCGGGCCAAACCGGACACGTCCGGCGTGGGAGGCTGACGAGCGGGACCCACGAGGTCGCCCTCGAGCTCGGGCCAGGGCGAAGAAGGGGCACCGGAGACGGGGCGGTGAGGTCGCCGGAGGGGAGGCGGCGGCCGACAGCGAACGGCGACGGGCGGCGGGGCGGTGACCGGAGGGAACCGAGGCGGCGGCGGGGTCGATGAGCGGCGGGGCGGCGCGGCCCGCGGGTCGGGGCGCGCAAGGCGGCGCGGTCGCCAGCGCGGAGGAGCTCCAGGGGTCGGGGACGATGAACGGGACGGCGGCGGGGCGCGCGGGATGGGCGGCGGAGAGGAGGGGCCGCGGGCTCGGGCGCTCGGGCGCGCTCGGGTCGGGAGGGCCGGCGGAGGGCGCGGGAGGTGCACCGGCGGAGCGGCGGCGGAGCATGCCGGTGGCGAGGCGAAGGCGCGCCGGCGGCGGGGACGAAGCCGCGGGCGGCGACGGCGCTGGATCTCGGCGGCGGCGGCAGATCTGGGCCCGGGCGGGCCCGCGATGGGCTTCCCCGGGCCGCGCGGTTGGGAACGGCGGCGAGACAGGTGGCGGCACGCGATTCGCGGAGGGATGGCGGTCGGACGTGTCCGGCTGTCGGCGGACATGTTCGGCGGCGCGGAGGGAGGATTTTAGGGTTTGGACTGCGGATTTTCGGGGGAGGCCACATATTTATAGATAGAGGGAGCTAGGAGAGTCCAAATGAGGAGCGGTTTTTGCCCACACGATCGTGATCGAACGACCGAGAGCATGGAGGGGAGTTAGATGGGTTTTGGTCCACTTTGGAAGGGGTGTTGGGCTGCAAAGAGAAGGAGGCTTTACGGTTACCCGGTTAACCGTTGGAGTACCAAACGACCTCCAACTGGCACGAAACTTAACAGGCGGTCTACCGGTGCTATACCAAGGCCGCTTGGCAAGCCTCGGCCATTCCGAGAAAGTTTAACACCCACTCACGACAAGAGAGAAGAGGGGGACGCCGGAGGGCATAGGAGCGCCGGATTACAAAACGGACAATGGGGAAAACGCTCGGATGCATGAGACGAAGACGTATGCAAAATGAAATGCACATGATGACATGATAAAATGCAACACGCAAGCAAATGACATGGAAACGAAGGCGAATAACTGGCAGACACCTGGCGCATCGGATCCGGGGCGTTACGACACTCCTCCACTAACAAGAGATCTCGCCCCGAGATCTTAGGACCGACACGGAAGGGAAAAAGGATGAGGTGAAATAATAACTCAAATGAAGAAGCAAAGAATCGAGAGCACTCGAGAAGAAGAGAGGAACGACGAGAAAGACAAGAATCGAAAGCTCGCGGAATCAAATATACTATGAAACTACTCCGGTTAGAACGAGATAAGAAACGAATAAGACTGAAAGAATTTAGGCAGCACTCCGGCTGAAAATGGAAGGAATAGAACATGAATTAGAGAAGATGGAATGATACTTGACGAGATGAACAATACAATGCCTCAGGAAGAATTGAAGAATGGAATCAAAAGAATTTAGAAGGAAGGGATTACTCACTTGGATGAAATAAGAATAAGATTTATTGTATGCTTATCCTTCATAAAATTAAATTGATGACTAGCAATGGATTTTACATACTAATTGTTCTTCTTGAAAAAGATTGAGAAGAGATATAGCGCGAACTTGAGAGAGTCTTCATGAACCACCGGTAGGATTGAAGGAACGAATGGATAAAAATGATAATCGAAGAAAAAGAATCTTGAACGAACCACCGGTAGAATTCGAAAATGACTGACGAAAAAGAATGAATCACCGGGAAGAATTAGAAGAACCAATAAGCTAGAAGGGATTAGATGCAAAAGAATAAAGAGATAACGAGCTGATTAAAGAACACTTGAACGAATCGCTGGGATAAATAGAGAATGATAACTGGAATGACGGCCTCCGGTGAAAAGAAATGGAAAAACAACCCTGACATACTCCGGATGGTTAAGAAAGAATATCTGACAAATGGAATAATTTGAGAGGATAATATGAAACTAGAACCACGAAACTTCGAGAGAATGAACAAGATTTAAGAGGAACTCTTCTTCGGTCTTCAAATGACGATGAGAAACACCACCAAAATTACTGAGATGCTCCGGAAGAATGGAAAGCAAAGGGGTTGAACTAACAATGAAAAGAGTTTGAAAACAATCTTGGAGAAGGCATCTGACTGATGAAATTCATTCTTACGTTAGACTTGAAAAGAATTGAGAATAACTCCGATGGGATTAGAAGAGTCAGGTAAGATCCTGGGAAAAGACCTGTGGGTTAGGGCCCACTAAAGAGGTAACACCGTTGGAAAGGATTGCTGAAGAGGTAGATGATTCACCAGAACAATTAAAATATTTGAATGAGGTGTCAACCTCGAATTAATTAGAACACAGACGAATCTCCTGAGATATCTTGAACTCCGGAATGATTGAATGGCGAGAGGCAAACGAGCAAGGAGAACACTTCGAGGAAAAGAATATGACCAACCCGAAAAACTGGAATTGAGTCCACCGGAGAAGAAAAGAGATGAAGAATGTCCACCGAGACGAGAATTCACCGGTTGAAATAATTGAGGGAAGACTGAAGAGGCTCCGCACGAAAGAAATTGATGCTCGAAACAGACTCAAACTCCGGGGAGAAGAGGGTGGGAGGGCGGGAAAACAAAGGCAACTTGGAAGGGGAAACCGACGAATATCTTGAAGAGAACACCGGTTGAAATCATTAAGGAAAGAAAGCAAAGACTTCACACGAGTAGGATGGATACTCGATTACGAACTCCGGTTCCAAGAAGAAAAGTGGTGGGCGGGTGGGAAGGAAAACAACCGAGGATTGAACTCAAAGATGAAGAGGCTCGAGTCGACTTGATGAGAAATGCACCGGATGAGAAGAGCTGAGGAACAACGACCGGAAAACCAACTGCGTGATCCTAAAGAAAATTTGAAGGGGAAGAGAAGTAATTCAAAACACCTACGTCAAGATTCCTCAACAGAGCGACGAAGAGGCTGAGGAGTAAAAATAATTCCTACTCTCCGATATAACTAGACTCCAAAAACAGTTTTCTTCTAGACTCAACAACGACCAAACTACACAATCAATCAAGGGGGCTCATAGGGTCGGTCGAGGCTCTGATACCAACTTGTCACGCCCAATAGGCGACCCTATCCAAAAGGAACTCGAAGGTCCCACCAAGGATAGAACCCGCATATTGAAACGCTTTTGCAAGGTGGATATCATTACATCAACATTACATAATAGACGGGGATACATACAAAAGGCATACATGCCACAAGAATACAACATCATCATACAAGAGCAACATCCGACTACGGATGAAACACAAATAGAAACTCAAACGACATCCACCTTGCTAGCCCAGGCTGCCGAGCTGGAACCTATCCCCTGATCGAAGAAGCAGAAGAAGAACTCAACGCCAGCAAGCATCGCTCTCGCGTAATGATCATCGCATAACCTGTACCTGCAACTGTTGTTGTAGTAATCTGTGAGCCATGAAGGACTCAGCAATCCCATTACCATGGGTATCAAGACTAGCAAAGCTTAAAGGGAAAGGAAGGGGTAAAGTGGTGAGGTTGCAGCAGCGACTAAGCATATATGGTGGCTAACATACGCAAATAAGAGCGAGAAGAGAGCAAAGGAACGGTCGTCAACTAGCAATGATCAAGAAGTGATCCTGAACTCCTACTTACGTCAAACATAACCCAGAAACCGTGTTCACTTCCGGACTCCGCCGAAAAGAGACCATCACGGCTACACACACGGTTGATGTGTTTTAATTCGGATCTGGAGTCAAGTTATCTACAACCGGACATTAACAAATTCCCATCTGCCTATAACCGCAGGCACGACTTTCGAAAGATTATACCCTGCAGGGGTGTCCCAACTTAGCCCATGACAAGCTCTCGCGATCAACGAAGGAATAGACCTTCTCCCAGGAAGACCCGATCAGACTCGGAATCCCGGTTTACAAGAGATTTCGACAATGGTAAAACAAGACCAGCAAAGCCGCCCGATGCGCCGACAATCCCGATAGGAGCTGCACATATCTCCTTCTCAGGGCAACACCGGATGAGACATCCTACGAGTAAAACCAAACCTCGAGTTTCCCCGAGGGGGCCCCGCAGTCTACTCGGTTCGGACCAACACTTAGACAAGCACTGGCCCGGGGGGGGGGGCTAAAATAAAGATGACCCTTGGGTTGGCCGACCCAAGGGAAAGGGTAGGTGGTGGTGAGGCAAATGGTAAAACTAAGGTTGGGCCTTGCTGGAGGAGTTTTATTCAAAGCGAACTGTCAAGGGGGTCCCATAAATCACCCGACCGCGTAAGGAACGCAAAATCCGGGAACATAACACCAGTATGACGGAAACTAGGGCGGCAAGAGTGGAACAAAACACTAGGCAAAAGACCGAGTCTTCCACCCTTTACCAAGTATATAGATGCATTAATAATATAAGAGATATTGTGATATCCCAACCAAAATCCTGTCCACCATGGAGAAATCTTCAACTTCACCTGCAACTAGCAACGCTATAAGAGGGGCTGAGCAAAAGCGGTAACATAGCCAAACAACAGTTTGCATAGGAAAGGTGTCAAAGGTTAGAGGTTCATGGCAATTTGGGATGGCTTGATAAACAGGTGATCGGTAGCGCAACATAGTGATAGAATGAAGCAACTAGCATAGCAATGATAGTAGTGAGATCCAGGGTAGCGGTCATCTTGCCTGAAATCCCGCTAGGAAGAAGAACGAGTCCATGAAGAAGACGAACGGATGAAGCCGAACCAACCATAGACGAACGAATCCTCACGATCGCAACGAAACAGGAACTAACAAGAAGAAGCACACAACATGGTAAAGACACCACACATGAACAAGGCATGATGCACAACAAGTATGATGCAAGGCAAAACTGGATGAGGCTACTCATGGCAAGAGATGATGCAAACAAGAGCAACACATCAAGACAAGTTTAAATGAGACCGGGAACAACATATAACAATTCGGGTAAGTCCTCATATGCATATTTCGAAATTGGTCTATATCTGAATAAACCTTATGTTCAAGTTGTTAAACATCAAGTTAAGATGCACAAAGATGATCTACGCGAGATTCTAGTCAAGTTACATATAAAGTTCATTAGATTTGGAGCTACCGCCTAGAAGATATGAGAAAAACAAGTTCAACATGGCATTGATGCAAAATGCATACAAACATTAAGCAAACACTCCTCCACTAACAGGAGATCTCGAACCGAGCAACGGTCCAACACATACACTCCATACAAGTTTAAAGGACAAACTGTCCAAAACAGCGACTAGGCATATTGCAAGCATCAAAACAATAAGCTACAGCACCACAATATAATAACAAAAGGCATGGGCATGATGTACAGGTAAAGCATTGCAAAACATGAACACTGAGCTAACTCCAGAAATCACTAGAACATGCTCAAACACACATGGTAAGATTGCAAGTTATAACAATTCCAGACTTTGCAGAAAATAACATCACGATGCAATGTTCAGAGCTATCAAACAACATGTTACAAGAACTTATCATGGCAAACAAAGGCATGGCATGATTCTACTCAAAGCATAGATCAAAAGTGCCTTACTGACCATAAGCCAAAAAGGATCATAAAATATGATGGCACCCACGTAAACATAGCAAGTTATAATACAGAATCATACATGGTAGGAACAGAATTATGAAGGCATGTCGATGAGCTTGTGCAACTCACTATAGAGCAATACATGGCATGGCAAGGCAACCAACAGTAAGAAGACATATTTGTGAAGCTAAGCATGGCAATATCTAGGTCATAGGTTGCATGGATCACTAGCAAAACACATGGTAACAACTGAACTTAATGTTAACAGGCTGACAACAACATTATGAAGCAACTTTGGAGCAAGATATGAACAAGCTACAGCAAGCTATAAATGCTACCAGGGGCATGTATGGATAGAACATGACATGTAGATCAAAACATGTTTATAGAACATCTCCAGATTATGCATAGAATGATTAGTAGCAACACATTTATATAGCATCACGAAATAACATATTCAGCCTAGCAAAACAGCAACATCATGAACCCTACTTAACAAGCTCGATTCACTCACCACAAGTCATTGCATGACAAGATAAGCATAGCATCATCAAGAAGACATGTTTGTGAAACAAACCAAGTCAAGAACAAGTCTATAGCATGCAAGGATCAACTATAGAAAGCTTGGCCAAATTGAATAACAAGTAAACAATCTGCCAGGGAACATTTTGAAGCAAAACTAGAGCACGAAAATGCCATGCTAGACTACTCCATAGTTGCAAACCAAGGGCATTAATGGATAGAGAATAACCACATGTTCAAAACACCCTTACTGAAGTATCTCAAAATATGCATGGATCTCTCTGTAGCATCATGTTTACATGGCATCAAAATAACAGCAGAACAGGGACTAAAATCAGCAACATCACGATGCCTAGTTTGCATGCTTGTGCTAGTCACCACATTGATCACAAAAATACATGGTAAGCACCTCTGTAAATAAGACATAGCATAGATCAAAACACATGAAGACATCAACCTCATAGGAAGCACACATCAATCATGGCAAAAATGACAAAAGAGCTCGTTCTGATAACAGACAACAGAAAACATCATGAAGCACTCTTACAACGATGATTCAGGCATCAAGATGACCTCAAATGAATATGGTGCAATGGAATGAAATGATGTACTCTTCGAGACAAACAATTTGACATATTACACGCGCAAAATGGAGCTATGGATGCAGAGATATAGCACGCTGGACATGGCATGATTATTACTCAGATTGGGGGACTTAGTGAAAAAATGGACCTCACAGGGGGGTGGACATGTCCGGGCCAAACCGGACACGTCCGGCGTGGGAGGCTGACGAGCGGGACCCACGGGGTCGCCGTCGAGCTCGGGCCAGGGCGGAGAAGGGGCACCGGAGATGGGGCGGCGAGGTCGCCGAAGGGGAGGCGGCGGCCGACAGCGAACGACGATGGGCGGCGGGGACGTGACCGGAGGGAACCGAGGCGGCGGCGGGGTCGACGAGCGGCGGGGCGGCACGACCCGCGGGTCGGGGCGCGCAAGGCGGCGCGGTCGCCAGCCCAGAGGCAGGCGGAGACGGCGCGGAGGAGCTCCGGGGGTCGGGGACGACGAACGGGACGGCGGCGGGGCGCGCGGGATGGGCGGCGAAGAGGAGGGGCTGCGGGCTCGGGCGCTCGGGCGCACTCGGGTCGGGAGGGCCGGCGGAGGGCGCGGGAGGTGCGCCGGCGGGGCGGTGGTGGAGCACGCCGGCGGCGAGGCGAAGGCGCGCCGGCGGCGCGGACGAAGCCGCGGGCGGCGACGGCGTTGGATCTCGGCAGCGGCGACGGATCTGGGCCCGGGCAGGCCCGCGATGGGCTTCCCCGTGCCGCGCGGTTGGGAACGGCGGCGGGACAGGTGGCGGCACGCGATTCGCGGAGGGACGGCGGTCGGACGTGTCCGGCCGTCGGCGGACATGTCCGGCGGCGCGGAGGAAGTATTTTAGGGTTTGGACTGCGGATTTTCGGAGGAGGCCACATATTTATAGATAGAGGGAGCTAGGAGAGTCCAAATGAGGAGCGGTTTTTGCCCACACGATCATGATCGAACAACCGAGAGCATGGAGGGGAGTTAGATGGGTTTTGGGCCACTTTGGAAGGGGTGTTGGGCTGCAAAGAGAAGGAGGCTTTATGGTTACCCGGTTAACCGTTGGAGTACCAAACGACCTCTAACTGGCACGAAACTTGACAGGCAGTCTACCGGTACTATACCAAGGCCGCTTGGCAAGCCTCGGGCCATTCCGAGAAAGTTTAACACCCACTCACGAAAAGAGAGAAGAGGGGGACGCCGGAGGGCATAGGAGCGCCGGATTACAAAACGAACAATGGGGAAAACGCTCGGATGCATGAGACGAACATGTATGCAAAATGAAATGCACATGATGACATGATAAAATGCAACACGCAAGAAAATGACATGGCAATGAAGGCGAATAACTGGCAGACACCTGGCGCATCGGATCCGGGGCGTTACGACACTCCTCCACTAACAGGAGATCTCGAACCGAGATCTTAGGACCGAGACGGAAGGGAAAAAGGATGAGGTGAAATAAGAACTCAAATGAAGAAGCAAAGAATCGAGAGCACTCGAGAAGAAGAGAGGAACGACGAGAAAGACAAGAATCGAAAGCTCGCGGAATCAAATATACTATGAAACTACTCCGATTAGAACGAGATAAGAAACGAATAAGACTGAAAGAATTTAGGCAGCACTCCGGCTGAAAATGGAAGGAATAGAACATGAACTAGAGAAGATGGAATGATACTTGACGAGATGAACAATACAATGCCTCAGGAAGAATTGAAGAATGGAATCAAAAGAATTTAGAAGGAAGGGATTACTCACTTGGATGAAATAAGAATAAGATTTATTGTATGCCTATCCTTCATCAAATTAAATTGATGACTAGCAATGGATTTTACATACTACTTATTCTTCTTGAAAAAGATTGAGAAGAGATATAGCGCGAACTTGAGAAAGTCTTCATGAACCACCGGTAGGATTGAAGGAACGAATGGATAAAAATGATAATCGAAGAAAAAGAATCTTGAACGAACCACCAGTAGAATTCGAAAATGACTGACGAAAAAGAATGAATCACCAGGAAGAATTAGAAGAACCAATAAGCTAGAAGGGATTAGGTGCAAAAGAATAAAGAGATAATGAGCTGATTAGAGAACACTTGAACGAATCACCGGGATAAATAGAGAATGATAACTGGAATGACGGCCTCCGGTGAAAAGAAATGGAAAAACAACCCTGACATACTCCGGATGGTTAAGAAAGAATATCTGACAAATGGAATAATTTGAGAGGATAATATGAAACTAGAACCACGAAACTTCGAGAGAATGAACAAGATTTAAGAGGAACTCTTCTTCGGTCTTCAAATGACGATGAGAAACACCACCAAAATTACTGAGATGCTCCGGAAGAATGGAAAGCAAAGGGGTTGAAACAAGAATGAAAAGAGTTTGTAAACAATCTTGGAGAAGGCATCTGACTGATGAAATTCATTCTTACGTCAGACTTGAAAAGAATTGAGAATAACTCCGATGGGATTAGAAGAGTCAGGTAAGATCCTGGGAAAATACCTGTGGGTTAGGGCCCACTAAAGAGATAACACCGTTGGAAAGGATTGTTGAAGAGGTAGATGATGCACCGGAACAGTTAAAATATTTGAATGAGGTGTCAACCTCGAATTAATTAGAACACAGACGAATCTCCTGAGATATCTTGAACTCCAGAATGATTGAATGGCGAGAGGCAAACGAGCAAGGAGAACACCTCTAGGAAAAGAATATGATCAACCCGAAAAACTTGAATTGAGTCCACCGGAGAAGAAAAGAGATGAAGAATGTCCACCGAG
Organism: Triticum aestivum; assembly: GCF_018294505.1. Lineage (NCBI taxonomy): Eukaryota > Viridiplantae > Streptophyta > Magnoliopsida > Poales > Poaceae > Triticum > Triticum aestivum. The sequence goes on along the minus strand of NC_057795.1, from coordinate 184,190,215 downwards.
ACGAGAATTCACCGGTTGAAATAATTGAGGGAAGACTGAAGAGGCTCCGCATGAAAGAAATTGATGCTCGAAACAGACTCAAACTCCGGGGAGAAGAGGGTGGGAGGGCGGGAAAACAAAGGCAACTTGGAAGGGGAAACCGACGAATATCTTGAAGAGAACACCGGTTGAAATCATTGAGGAAAGAAAGCAAAGACTTCACACGAGTAGGATGGATACTCGATTACGGACTCCAGTTCCAAGAAGAAAAGTGGTGGGCGGGTGGGAAAGAAAACAACTGAGGATTGAACTCAAAGATGAAGAGGCTCGAGTCGACTTGATGAGAAATGCACCGGATGAGAAGAGCTGAGGAACAACGATCGTAAAACCAACTGCGTGATCCTAAAGAAAATTTGAAGGGGAAGAGAAGTAATTCAAAACACCTATGTCAAGATTCCTCAACAGAGCGACGAAGAGGCTGAGGAGTAAAAAGAATTCCTACTCTCTGATATAACTAGACTCCGAAAATAGTTTTCTTCTAGACTCAACAACGACCAAACTACACAATCAATCAAGGGGACTCCTAGGGTCGGTCGAGGCTCTGATACCAACTTGTCACGCCCAATATGCGACCCTATCCAAAAGGAACTCGAAGGTCCCACCAAGGATAGACCCGCATATTGAAACGCTTTTGCAAGGTGGATATCATTACATCAACATTACATAATAGATGGGCATACATACATAAGAGATACAATGCCACACGAATACAACATCACAATACATAAGAGCATCATCCGACTACGGATGAAGCACAAACAGAAACTCAAACGACATCCACCCTGCTAGCCCAGGCTGCCGACCTGGAACCTATCCCCTGATCGAAGAAGAAGCAGAAGAAGAACTCAAGCAAACAAGCATCGCTCTCGCATCATGATCATCGCGTAAACCTGTACCTGCAACTGTTGTTGTAGTAATCTGTGAGCCACGAGGACTCAGCAATCCCATTACCATGGGTATCAAGACTAGCAAAGCTTAAAGGGAAATGGAAGGGGTAAAGTGGTGAGGTTGCAGAAGCGACTAAGCATATATGGTGGCTAACATACGCTAATAAGAGCGAGAAGAGAGCAAAAGGAACGGTCGTGAAACTAGCCATGATCAATAAGTGATCCTGAACTCCTACTTACGTCAAACATAACCCAGAAACCGTGTTCACTTTCTGGACTCCGCCGAAAAGAGACCATCACGGCTACACACATGGTTGATGCGTTTTAATTCGGATCTGGAGTCAAGTTATCTACAACCGGACATTAACAAATTCCCATCTGCCTATAACCGCAGGCACGGCTTTCGAAAGATTATACACTGCAGGGGTGTCCCAACTTAGCCCATGAGAAGCTCTCGCGATCAACGAAGGAATAGACCTTCTCCTAGGAAGACCCGATCAGACTCGGAATCCCGGTTTACAAGACATTTCAACAATGGTAAAACAAGACCAGCAAAGCCGCCCGATGCGCCGACAATCCCGATAGGAGCTGCACATATCTCGTTCTCAGGGCAACACCGGATGAGACATCCTACGAGTAAAACCAAACCTCGAGTTTCCCCGAGGGGGCCCCGTAGTCTACTCGGTTCGGACCAACACTTAGACAAGCACTGGCCCGGGGGGGCTAAAATAAAGATGACCCTTGGGTTGGCCGACCCAAGGGAAAGGGTAGGTGGTGGTGAGGCAAATGGTAAAACCAAGGTTGGGCCTTGCTGCAGGAGTTTTATTCAAAGCGAACTGTCAAGGGGGTCCCATAAATCACCCGACCGCGTAAGGAACGCAAAATCCGGGAACATAACACCGGTATGACGGAAACTAGGGCGGCAAGAGTGGAACAAAACACTAGGCAAAAGGCCGAGTCTTCCACCCTTTACCAAGTATATAGATGCATTAATAATATAAGAGATATTGTGATATCCCAACCAAAATCCTGTCCACCATGGAGAAATCTTCAACTTCACCTGCAACTAGCAACGCTATAAGAGGGGCTGAGCAAAAGCGGTAACATAGCCAAACAACGGTTTGCATAGGAAAGGTGTCAAAGGTTAGAGGTTCATGGCAATTTGGGATGGCTTGATAGGTAGCGCAGCATAGTGATAGAATGATGCAACTAGCATAGCAATGATAGTAGTGAGATCCAGTGTAGCGGTCATCTTGCCTGAAATCCCTCTAGGAAGAAGAACGAGTCCATGAAGAAGACGAACGGACGAAGCTGAACCAAGCGTAGACGAATGAATCCTCACGATCGCAACGAAACAGGAACTAACAAGAAGAAACACACAACATGGTAAACACACCACACATGAACAAGGCATGATGCACAACAAGTATGATGCAAGGCAAAACTAGATGAGGCTACTCATGGCAAGAGATGATGCAAACAAGAGCAACACATCAAGACAAGTTTAAATGAGACCGGGAACAACATATAACAATTTCGGTAAGTCCTCATATGCATATTTCGAAATTGGTCCAGATCTGAATAAACCTTATGTTCAAGTTGTTAAACATCAAGTTAAGATGCACAAAGATGATCTACACGAGATTCTAGTCAAGTTACATATAAAGTTCATTAAATTTGGAGCTACGACCTAGAAGATATGATCAAAACAAGTTAAACATGGCATTGATGCAAAGTGCATACAAACATCAATCAAACACCTTAAAACAAGGATGCAACATGATAATATGAAATTACATGCAATTCTAAGCAAGTTTCACATAGAGCACACTCAAAACGGAGCAACGGTCCAACACATACACTCGATACAAGTTTAAAGGACAAGCTGTCCAAAACAGCAACTAGGCATATTGCAAGCATCAAAACAATAAGCTATAGCACCACAACATAATAACAAAAGGCATGGGCATGATGTACAGGCAAAGCATTACAAAACATGAACACTGAGCTAACTCCATAAATCACTAGAACATGCTCAAACACACAAGGTAAGATTGCAAGTTTTAACAATTCCAGACTTTGCAGAAAATAACATCACAATGCAATGTTCAGAGCTATCAAACAACATGTTACAGGAACTTATCATGGCAAACAAAGGCATGGCATTATTCTACTCAAAGCATAGATCAAAAGTGCCTTACTGACCATAAGCCAAAAAGGATCATAAAATATGATGGCACCCACGTAAACATAGCAAGTTATAATACAGATTCATACATGTCAGGAACAGAATTATGAAGGCATCTAGATGAGCTTGTGCAACTCACTACAGAGCAATACATGGCATGGCAAGGAAACCAACAGTAATAAGACATATTTGTGAAGCTAAGCATGGCAATAGCAAGGTCATAGGGTGCATGGATCACTAGCAAAACACATGGTAACAACTGAACTTAATGTTAACAGGCTGACAACAACATTATGAAGCAACTTTGGAGCAAGATATGAACAAGCTACATCAAGCTATAAATGCTACCAGGGGCATGGATGGATAGAACATGACATGTAGATCAAAACATGTTTATAGAACATCTCCAGATTATGCATAGAATGATTAGTAGCAACATGTTTATATAGCATCACGAAATAACAGATTCAGCCTAGCAAAACAGCAACATCATGAACCCTACTTAACAAGCTCGATTCACTCACCACAAGTCATTGCATGACAAGATAAGCATAGCATCATCAAGAAGACATGTTTGTGAAACAAACCAAGTCAAGAACAAGTCTATAGCATGCAACGATCAACTATAGCAAGCTTGGCCAAATTGAATAACAACAATCTGCCAGGAAACATTTTGAAGCAAAAGTAGAGCACGAAAATGACATGCTAGACTACTCCATAATTGCAAACAAGGGCATTAATGGATAGACAATAACCACATGTTCAAAACACCATTACTGAAGTATCTCAAAATATGCATGGATCTCTCTGTAGCATCATGTTTACATGACATCAAAATAATAGCAGAACAGGGACTAAAATCAGCAACATCACGATGCCTAGTTTGCATGCTTGTGCTAGTCACCACATTGATCACAAAAATACATGGTAAGCACCTCTGTAAAGAAGACATAGCATAGATCAAAACACATGAAGACGTCAACCTCATAGGATGCACACATCAATCATGGCAAAAATGACAAAAGAGCTCGTTCTGATAACAGACAGCAGAAAACATCATGAAGCACTCTTACAACGATGATTCAGGCATCAAGATGACCTCAAATGAATATGGTGCAATGGAATGAAATGATGTACTCTTTGAGACGAACAATTTGACATATTACACGTGCAAAACGGAGCTACAAATGCAGAGATATAGCACGCTGAACATGGCATGATTATTACACAGATTGGGGGACCTAGTGAAAAAATGGACCTCGCAGGGGGGTGGACATGTCCGGGCCAAACCGGACATGTCCGGCGTGGGAGGCTGACGAGCGGGCCCCATGGGGTCGCCCTCGAGCTCAGGCCAGGGCGGAGAAGGGGCGCCGGAGACGGGGTGGCGAGGTCGCCGGAGGGGAGGCGGCGGCCGATGGCGAACGGCGACGGGCGGCGGGGCGGTGACCGGAGGGAACCGAGGCGGCGGCTGGGTCGACGAGCGGCGGGGCGGCGCGGCCCGCGGGTCGGGGCGCGCAAGGCGGCGCGGTCGCCAGCGCGGAGGCGGGCGGAGACGGCGCGGAGGAGCTCCGGGGGTCGGGGACGACGAATGGGACGGCGGCGGGGCGCGCGGGATGGTCGGCGGAGAGGAGGGGCCGCGGGCTCGGGCGCTCGGGCACGCTCGGGTCGGGAGGGCCAGCGGAGGGTGTGGGAGGTACGCCGGCGGCGAGGCGAAGGCGCACCGGCGGCGGGGACGAAGCCGCGGGCAGCGACGGCGCTGGATCTCGGCGGCGGCGGCGGATCTGGGCCCGGGCTGGCCGCGCGGTTGGGAACGGCGGTGGGACAGGTGGCGGCACGCGATTCGCGGAGGGACGGCGGTCGGACGTGTCCGGCCGTCGGCGGACATGTCCGGTGGCGTGGAGGGAGGATTTTAGGGTTTGGACTGCGGATTTTCGGGGGATGCCACATATTTATAGATAGACGGAGCTAGGAGAGTCCAAATGAGGAGCGGTTTTCGCCCACACGATCGTGATCGAATGACCGAGAGCATGGATGGGAGTTAGATGGGTTTTGGGCCACTTTGGAAGGGGTGTTGGGCTGCAAAGAGAAGGAGGCTTTACGGTTACCCGGTTAACCGTTGGAGTACCAAACGACCTCCAAATGGCACGAAACTTGACAGGCGGTCTACCGGTGCTATACCAAGGCCGCTTGGCAAGCCTCGGGCCATTCCGAGAAAGTTTAACACCCACTCACGAAAAGAGAGAAGAGGGGGAAGCCGGAGGGCATAGGAGCGCCGGATTACAAAACGGACAACGGGGAAAACGCTCGGATGCATGAGACGAACACGTATGCAAAATGAAATGCACATGATGACATGATAAAATGCAACACGCAAGCAAATGACATTGCAACGAAGGCGAATAACTGGCAGACACCTGGCGCATCGGATCCGGGGCGTTACAACTGACTGTCATGATATAGCGCGAGACTACTCAACCACTCGATGACTCAGCGGAATCTTCGCGATTCCTCCGCATTAACGAAGGACCGGTTTCCCGGTCACGTACATACGCGCACCGTATACGGATGAACGCGGAAGTACCAGGGGCTATATAGTAGCCCCACCGTCAAACTCCTATGGCTAAGTGAAAGTGTTAAAGCTATATAGTCCGATTGCCTGGTTCGCCGCGCTATCACCTCCTTAACGTACCAGACGTTGGATCAAGTGTGACTACGCGTTTTCTCGAACACCCCCGCATTATATGCGTGGGGGCTGAAGCCGACGACTGCAAACTTTCAGGTTATATACATACATAAACGGCCGCACAGGAGGCATTATAATACTTTTGGGCAAAAGTATAAATACAGCCTTTATAATCAAAATAGCATTGTCTTTACAATCGAGATACATGTCATTCAAACATGGCACTCTTTGAGCATTGAGCCTTTATTAAATGGGCGTCTTCTAAGACTTCTTCAAAATGGTGCTCGGCCGGGTCCTGGACTTCCGCCACACCCCGGCTTGCAATAGCGGTGGTTTCCATCGCATCCCAGTATGTTTTAACATTGGCAAGAGCCATCCGCGCACCCTCTATGCACGCCGACCTCTTCACAGCATCGATATGCGACACACCACCAAGGAATTGTTCCACCAATCCAAAATAGCTGTCCGGCCTTGGTCCACGTGGCCAAAGATGATCCACGACAAACCTCATAGCAAGCTCGGACAACCTGTGGAGTTCGGCCCAGGCGGCCATCTTTTCATTCAACAGCAGCAGACGCGTCGGGGCACTGAACTACGACCAGAATAACATCTCAGCCTTATGGTCTTTCCGATCTTTGAAAAACTCGGTTGCATCAGCAGCACTCTTTGCCAAGTCCGCATACGCGTCCGCCGCACACCACAACTGATCCAGAGGGGCATACTTCGGATCTCCGAATTTCATCTGCAACAATTAGGGCTTCCCAGCCATGATATCTCCGGCTTCACGAAGCTCCTCCCTCATCCCCCTTATTTCAGAGTGGGTTTCCTTGGCTGCCTCCAGGGCCTTCTTTAGGTCAGCCACTTTTGCTTGATTTTCCTTTTCAAGGAGCTCACGACGGTTGGCGGCATCTTCCAGCTCGGTAGCCATCTGGGCTATCTTTTCTTCGCTCCGGCGATGAGCAGCCCGTTCGGCTCTTAACTCTTTGACCACCTTCAGAGTGGCCGCATCACTTATTTGGGCTTGCTCCTTGGCTCGGGCAAGCTCGGCCCAAAGGGTCTCCATGGCTGCAGCTCCATCTGCTGTCACGGCATACTATAGATACTAGCATCATGCTCCTCTCAAACATTTGCTGACAAGCTGAATATACATACCCTGGGCCTCGTCAAGCCGCTTGTTAACCAGCGCAATGTCAGCATCGGCCACATCAAGCTACCGCTTTAGTTCGGCAAAATCAGCAGATCAGTCGGTCACCAGACCCTCAGCCACCTGCACATAAAGCAACACGCTTATTACCAGAGATTATGATCATCCGTTCACCACGTTGATGGCAACCAGAGTCTCAGGGGCTACTATCTATACAGAGCACACTTAGCATGTGCGGTACCATCAAAAATACATTTTTTGCATACCTCAAAGACTCTCAGCAGACTCGTAAAAGCTTCATTCATACCACTTTTCGTGGATGAAATTCTCTGAACCACCGTACCCATTAAGGCATGATGTGTCTCTGAGATGGCCGCTCGCTCCAGAAGGCCCATTAGTGTGTTCGGCTACGTGGCAGACAATCCCGGACTCCTCCTGAAGCTCTCTTTGGGAGCCAGATATTGCATACTCTGGGCAGCCGAAGTGTCAACTTCTGGCCTTGGTGGATCAGAAATCCTCTGGGACGACACCTTGGGGGCGTCCGCCCCATGTGATGGGGAGGCCGGGGGAGGCGTTTCCCCTGAAGACGAACTCTGTGGAGAAGGGCTACAAGCCGGACTGCAACAAAATATGTTTCGGTCATTAGTCCTCAGAGACAAAACGAGGTATATTTACCAAAGTACACTTTTGCTTACGTCTCGGTGGAGGGATGGCCCCCTTGCGGGCGCTGTGCAGCAAGAACGCCCTCGGGGGCAGGGCCCCCTGGCGAGGGTTTCTTCCCTCGTTTGGAAGCCTCTGTTTCCAAATCCTCGGAGGCGGGGGATTTTAGGTTCCCCTCCCCGATTAGCCTCCTTCGTGGAGGCGCTTACTCCCCCAATTTGGATGTGTAAAATATGAGGCCCACCCGTGGCTTCTCTATTTCCCCCCATGTCTTCTCCTGATGGCACCTGATACAGTGTGCGCTCAAGCATCCTGATCAACAAAGGATCCGGTGAGCCTTCAGGAAGAGGGGTCGAACACCTAATCCTCTCCGCCTTCCTTAGCCAGTCCTGGTAGATACCAATTTTTCAGAATGATGTTATAATAAACATAAAGGATGGTGTGTTCAGTAGCGGAATTACTTACTTGCGTATCCAGACGGTTGTAGTTGAGACTCACGTCCTCGGTGGTGTCCGGACACTTTATTCGTGATCCGAAGAATGACCCATGCATCTCTTTAAGCGTCATGCCAAAGAATTGTTGAATGGTTCGCGGTCCTTCTAGATTGAACTCCCACATACGAAGAGGACGACGCTGGCAGGGCAGGACTCGATGAACCAGCATCACTTGCATTACCTTGACAAGACTGACATCCCTCTTAAGGAGGTCTCGGATGCGGCTTTGCAGTGTCAGCACATTGTTAATCAGCCCCCAATCCAGCCCCTTGTTGACCCATGATGCCAGTTGTGGCGGGGGGCCCGAGCGGAACGCTGGAGCGGCTGCCCGCTTTGTACCTCGGGGAGTCGTGATGTAAAACCACTCTTGCTGCCAAAAATCAGATGTTTATGCGAAAGAACCCTTTGGCCATGGGGCGTCAGTGCCTTTGCTTATTATAGCAACTCCGCACTCCATGTGACGCCCCTCAATTACCCTCGGCCTTACATTGGAGGTCTTGAGCCACAGGACAAAGTGGGGGGTAATGTGGAGAAAGGCTTCACACACGACGATAAACGACGAGATGTGAAGGATGGAACCCGGAGCTAGATCATGGAAATCTAGCCCGTAGTAGAACCTAAGCCTCCTCACGAAGGGATCGAGACTAAAACCTAGCCCTCAGAGGAAGTGGGAAATAAATATGACACTCTCGTTGGGTTCGGGAGTGTGGATGACCTGCCCTTGAGCAGGCAACCTATGCGGGATTTTGGCGGTGAGATACCTGGCCTCCCTCAGCTTCCGGATGTCCTCCTCTGTGACGGAGGAGGCCATCCACCGGCCTTGAAGATTGGATCCGGACATGGTCGAAGGACTGAAGTGCTTTAGCTTGAGCCTTGGGTGTTGGAACTCGAGGTGCGGGAGGGTTAGGATTGAGCGTGGGAAGAAAAGGACAGGCCTTGGCCCTCTTATAAAGAGGACGAATATCAAGCGTCCCCCGCGTGACTGTTTGGGACTTGCCAAAAATCAAGGAGTCATATTAAACAAAAACGGTTCGGTTACCCACACCTGTATTGATGAGAATCCCGTGATAAGGGGGACATGATCTCTGCTTCGACAAGACATGCCAATAAAACTGCCTTGCAGCACGTGTAGTGGCTGGTTGTGAAAAACGGTTCAAATAAAGACCGGACCGTGGCATGATGTCATAAAAAGCTGTCAGCAGATTAGATTTGTGGAATATTGTACTCTCTACGGTGGTATGTGGAATTTGTTTTGCAGAGCCGGACACGATTCTCGTGTTCAAAATCTTCTATGGAGTATTCGGAGAAGGAACCCGCCTTGCAATGCCGGACACAATCTGCGCGCCGCACTCATCATCATTGAAGCTTGGTTCAGGGGCTACTGAGGGAGTCCTGGATTAAGGGGTCCTCGGACAGCCGGACTATATACTTTGGCCGGACTGTTGGACTATGAAGATACAAGATTGAAGACTTCGTCCCATATGCGGATGGGACTCTCCTTTGCGTGGAAGGCAAGCTTGGCAATTCGGACATGTAGATTTCCTTCTCTGTAACCGACTATGTGTAACCCTAGCCCCCTCCAGTGTCTATATAAACCGGAGGGTTTAGTCCATAGGACGGTAACAATCATAATCATAAGCTAGCTTCTAGGGTTTAGCCTCTACGATCTCGTCGTAGATCAACTCTTGTAATACTCATATCATCAAGATCAATCAAGCAGGAAGTAGGGTATTACCTCCATGGAGAGGGCCCGGACCTGGGTAAAACATCGTCTCCCCTGCCTCCTATTACCATTAGCCTTAAATGCACAGTTCGGGACCCCCTACCCGAGATCCGCCGGTTTTGACACCGACAAAGAGCGTGCGACAGCAGTTCCAAATGAAGAGGGGAAGCCAAAGAGGCGGCGGACGGTTGCCACGGTACACAAAGAGGCGCCTCGTCCTACATAGACGTCCGTTCGGAAATAGTACAAAAGGACTCACCGTCGTGTCACTGACATGTTTGAGCGAGACCACATGTCAACGAAAGATGGTGTTTCATTTCTCGTGCAAAATGCGATCTGGCCGCGTTGGCCCGAAGTGCTGCATTATTTCTTGACTTATTTTTTAATGGCGCGCCGTTCAGTTTTGAAGCACGACTAACTGCTACTGTTTGCAGAGAAATATAAACTACTCTACCACTACTCCACCTCTAGTACTAGTAGTATAAAAAAGATATATAGGCTAGAGCTTTAGCGCTTTCTTGCTAAGGGCTGCCCACTTGCTTCTCACACTATCACCCTCTCTCCAGATCTAAAAAGGACGGCCTCTCTCTCCCTCCTCGCCGGTGGTCACAGATCCACCAGGGAAGAAAAGGACGTGCAATGTTGATGCACTCATTGTCGGCGAGCGAGGTCATGCACTAACGACAAGGCCGTCCTCTCAGACCTAGCGCCCGCGCGGGATGGCCTCCGTCCCCAAGCTCGTTGTCGTAGTGTGTGCGGAGGACGATGACCACGAGAGAAGCCACTTCTCGCCAACCCTCAGGTATGCTACCTCTTTTCAAACCATACCCTTGTTCTATTGCTCCATCTGGCACGTCGCTGCATGTGGATCTTTTTCTACTCCACCATCTTTCCAAATTGCTATCCTCTGTTGTGCTGGTCACGCAGACGAAAACCTTAATTTGCACTATTAAAGGAAACCCTACTTCATGCAACTAATCCATGTCTGGGTTGAATAAGGAAAGGAAGGGAGACTGTACTATCCAAGAGAGTAGGCATCAAACCCGCATCTCGATTGAAAAGGGGAAAATCAGTAGCTAAGGAATGAGTCTCGTGTCTCTTGGTTGAAGAAAGGTAGAAAGGCATGACAACACAATAGAGAATGACCAGGTCGATCGGTTTGTTGTCCTCACATAGGAAAAAGGTGGCTAAAGAGAACAAAAATGGGACGTAATCCACATATGCTGCCTGGATATTTGTTGCTTTGGGCAACCATACCTCCCTCACCACTCTATGCGTCCGTGGAGGTACATCATACTGGTGCACCCACTGTCCGAATGGGCCTCCCATGCTCTTATTGCCACTTCTTTGCTGTTAGTATAACGCCAACGGTCAAGTCAAGCAATGATACTGCTAAAGTGATGCCACATTTAACTAATGCTGCACTCAGTCTAATGCCACCGATAAATTTAAGCAATGCCTTTTAATGTCACTGAATTATTTCAGGGTTAGTTGTTGATTGTGGATGCATTAAAGATTTTTCAGCTAAGACATTCTAATGCTATTGCACAGCCAGTATACCAACAAACAATCTTGTCACTACCTTCAGATTTTTGCACTGTTAATGCTTATAGATTACGTCCTCACTTTCATGAGATAAGTTAATTTTTTTGTATAGTATCAACAGGAAAGATCAAGAGTGGGCACCTCCTCCTCCAGTTGTTCTCTTGATTCATTCGATCAAGTTTTTATGTTTGACCGATTATCAAGATTGGGATAGCAATTTTTAGGTCCCCTCGAGTTCGAAATGATATTTACCATGAAGGTACATGGTTTGCAATTTTTTATATTGTCATTAGTTAATAATGCTAGTTACCTTCAGACTTTTGCATTTGGTTTAATGCTCTTGCACAACTAGTATACCAATGCTGAAACTTGTTACCTTTACATTTTGTATTGTTAATTCTTATAGAAATCTTCCAGCGCTAGAGTTTATGGAAATCTGTTAAGTAAAACCATTGTACTGTACCCTGTAATAAAATAACTACTCTACTATTGCACTAGCCACTGGATTAGTGTATATTTGTACTATCCGAATGGTGTTGCATTAGCTATGGACATAAATAAAGTGTGGCAAGCTTTCTGGGATATGTGCTCAAAAAAACTACTACCTGTTTTTCTAAATACCAGACGTTTGGGTACTTTAATTGAACTGCGAAAACGTCTTATATTAAGGAACAGAGGGTGTAGAGTTCACTCAAATTATCCCGGTAAAGCTAGTCACACCTTTGTTAAAATTAATGTTCATTATGTTATCGGAGGAGGTCTATATGTTTGTCTCTAATGACCGTCGACTACATACCTGACATCATGAGGTAATGTTAAGTCATTTCCTTTTGTACAGTGTCACTGAATTGTCAAGGCGGTGATGGCATTTTATTTTAGTTGAACTTCACAAAATATGCTTAAAAGAAGAGGAAAGGTCAGGAATCATTCATTTTTTCACAAAGAACAATATATGCCTTCCAGACATCAGCCGCTATTGCCTTATTTATTCCTTCAAACAGGTGGTTAGAAACAGTCTTGCTACCTTTTCCCATTAAGAAATTGGAATGCTTATATTTGTGAGTCTATGCTTCAACTAGTGCCACTTTTATAGTAATCACACTTTCAATATCTATGCAAACAGGGATGCTTGATTTTAGTGGAACTGCACAAAAAGTCCAAATGGTTCAACATTAGGAGCATGTTTTCTTCCAAACCTTTATATCCAATTGGTGGCATTATGAGCTGTTCATTACGAAGGTACGTGGTTTTCTACTATCTTGCTACTCTTTTTGTACTGTCATTAGATAGTAATACTAGTGGTTTGCATGTGAATTTATTGGCAGGGTGGACCTACATTGGAGGTGCAGGACAGGATTCAATGATTGGATGGTCAATTTCGGTTGTATCGGTTTCACCTCTTCCATCACTGCGAACATGGATATCGTTGGTCTGATGAAGAATAGTGCTATATTTCTGCTCTGAACCAGCAAATCAATTCAGTATGAAATTGTCCAGGGCAAGACATTACTGTATCAAATTGTCGAGTGCAAAACATGACAGATGCTAAGCGGAAGAGACGTGTTTAAACCGAAAATACAAGGTGGGGTATATGTTTACTAGGTGCTTGATATTTGTGCAGACAGAGATGTCTGCCCGTTGCTATTTGGCAAACAAACAAAGTGACTGCAATATTGGTTGAACTGCACAAGATAATAGTATAGTCACTACATGCAGTGCCATTTGAAAATAGACACAGAAAGATTGGATAGTCACTTCATGGACAGCAGAAAAGTAGTACTCTACTATTTATTTGCCAACACCAGGTGCTTCATTGCTTTGGTCTGATTATACAATGGGCATCATTTTTCCTAAGTTAAAGTTTGTATTCCGAAAATAGTCTCGCCGTGTGATCGAGAGAAGACCAGATCATATTGCAGTGGATGTTCCTCCATCATGTGTGGTTCATTCTCATGGTTCCAGCTGTTTGTGAAAGCACTTACGTTTGCAAGAGGAATTGTAGACTTCACAAACAAATTTGTCTTTCACTCTGTACTGAATGTTGGCCAAGAGAAGCATCCATGTTAGTAAGAAGAATAGATGTTTTTCTAGATCTTTGCTTTTGGAGCTACATATTTGTATATGATCTGTGAATCATTGAGATGCATTAACATGTTGATCTTATGTACGGGAATCGTATTAGATGGTTTTGAATTTGGGATACTAACGTGAACATATTACAATGCCGGGTCTGTGAGTCTCGTGTGAACATTTTGAACGAATCGTCTCTTACTGTTGTGCACAACATGATCGTTATGTTTGTGTTCTCAGTGTTTACAAGTTACTAACAGTTCCTTATTTCTGTTTGCTCAGTGTTTACAAGTTACTGATCGATCACTAGCTAGCCTACTAATGCACTCCTGGCAGTTTTAGTTGCGACGCAAGATCCGAAGTGGTAGTTTTTTGAAAAAAAGTGCCTACCTCTGAAGAAACTGACAAGCTACTCTGAAGAAAATGCCATGCAAATGTAAAGAAATTGCCAGCAAAAACATTCGCAACTGCCTTATCTCGCAGCTAACGTTCATCAGCTAATGCGATCGTACTCGTACACCATCCGACCTACTCGATCCTACACGTACACTATCAGACCTACTCGATCCTACACGGATAAATAGAGGATCACACACGTACTACCTCCTTTCCGGTTTGCAGGGCTCAATTCAAGAAACGACCTACTCGATCCTACACAAATAAATAGTGGATCACGCACATACTAATACCTCATTTCCGGTTTGCAGAGCTTAATTCAAAAATCTCACTAGCCAAGGTACTCCCTCTGTCCGGGTTTCTTTGTCTCGTGAGCCAAAGCAGCAAGACCAAGGCATCACAATAATTAACTACATGCAAAAGTTTAAGCCCAATTAATTCCGGCGATTTAAGTGGCTGCATGCGTGCCCTCGGCTGCGACTCGTTGCATGCTGCTCCGCGTACTGGCTGGGAGCGATTCTGAGTGGCTGCATGCAGCCGGCCGTAATTAAGGCAGCTAACTGATGCAAAAAAAGATGCGCTTTAATTGTTGCGGGCCTTCTAAATCTGTGGAATCATTATTGACAAGGAGGGAGTACCTCATTTGGATGATTCGAGTGCACTCATTTGACCATCATGCCGGCGTGCGACCCAGCTTGGATGGGACGGGACGACACAGTCATAATTTCAGTTTTTCTAGTTTTCCAGGGCAAGCTGGCGCGCTAAGCCATGTCTGCTTTTGCATTGAATTCCGATGACCATCACGTTTCCTGCGACACGCTGGTTCGCCTACCTTCCGCCTATAAGTATTGTTTCCCGACCTTCTCCGGTGGCACCATCACCCAACTCGCCCTATCCTCATAAGCCCCCTCCGGCCCAACGTCGCTTGCCACTTATCCTCGCTGTTGCCACGTGTGCCATGCCCTCTCCCGTCCGTGATAGGCGACGCTAGAGGCGGTCACCGCCGTTTGGTTTTTCACCGGAAGGCAGACGGAGGGAGGAGGCATTCTATCGGTCTTTGATGGCAATGCAGAGTATGAGGAGTTGTTGGAGCGCGACCGCCTAGCGGAGGAGCAATGTATCACCTATTTGCGCCTCCAGAACGACATGGAGCAGCTGCGCACCGATGCTCTGAGTCGCGAGCAGAGCGCCCGCAACTGGGCTGACTACATGGAGGCTGGTGCCCGGCAAATATCCCTGGAGACTGTCGGGCACGCACACGTTTGTGATGCCAAATTTTACTACCAGCTCGTCAAGTGGGTTTCCCGCTTAGAAGAAGAAGCTTCGGTGGACCACACCGGCATGGAAAGGGCCAACGCGCACGAGCAACGCGCCCTATCACACCTCTGGCAAGTCCGAGGCGAGGCGGAGGATGCCGGTGCTGGCGTTTAGCGTGTACCGCAGATGGCGGTCGGCATCGTCTAGTTAGCTAAGAGTAAGTTAGTACTTGTACGCTACTAGAGTATTAGTGGGAGTAGATAGTTAAATTGGCTATGATAGTTGTCAACGTGGAAGCTCAGTACTCTATATCTGGATCAGACTTGTTACTTTACTCTGAATGTTGAACTTTCTCTTTGAACATATGGAATGGGCTGTTATTTTTTTAAATGGGTTGTATTTCTCTGCCATGAGTTTAGAGGCTGACTTGTGGGCCTACCAGGTTGACGCGTACACAATCAGGAGATGATTGTACGTGGAGAGGATGACAATAGGGACCCGCCAAGGTCATGGCAATACGCAAGCAAGTGCCTCCTAATTTTAAGCCAATAAAAAAATGGCTCCTCCTAATGGATTTCTGACATCTGGGTCCCATGCCATTGTCAACGTAGTCAATAAACGAGAGAATTGCACAACGAGCGGCTAACACCAGGGACCCAACAGCTCGCCCAGTTATTTTTGTTTTGGGTTAATTTGATAAATGCCACTCCAAATCTGGTGATTCCGAGAAATGCCACTGCTATTTCCAAACTTTTAAAAATGCCATTTCATGCCATTTCCAGTGGCATTTTTCGAAGTCTGGAGTGGCGTTTTTCAAAGTTTGCAAATTGTAGTGGCATTTTTCAAAGTTTGCAAAAATTGCAGTGGCATTTTTCAAAGTTTGGAAATTGTAGTGGCATTTTTATGAATCACCATAATTGGAGAGGCATTTATCTAATTTTTCTTTGAGACAGAAGCAGGGTGTCAACTGGGCTGTGCGGGGCACTCTGGCCTAGCAAGACAACCTTTTCTTTTATGTTTAATTACCACAGACCAGCCCAGTAGTTTTTTTCTTTCTGAAAATGGTTAGCCCAGTTTTTTTGTGATTTGTCAAGTAAGTCGCTTTGCCAGGCCTGTTGGGCTGCAAATCTTTCAAGACGAGGAGAGCTTCATTCGGCTGGCCGATAAAATGGCCTATCAGTAATGATAAATGGGTTGTACATTTTTAAAACACATCAAACCGGCAATTAGTTTCACATTTCTTTTTTTTCATTTCGAGATTGTAAATTGCATTGATTTTTATGCGTTGATAATTTGTTGGATTTTATATTGATATACATTTATTTTTAAAATCAGTTTGAATGTGACTCGAAATTTCGGTATTAAAACAGTTCGGACCACACCGAAATAAGCAAAATTTCATATAATTTTTTAACCGTGGCCACAATATGGGCTGTAATGCCAACAAAAAGAATATGGGCTCCAAAAAAACCTTAAGAATTAGCAAATTGGCTATAAATTATTAGAAATAATGGCAGATGGGCTGTATGTTGTTTTCCACAGATTTGAGGCTTTCCTAAGAAAAAGGTTGACGCACAAGCAGTGACTGTTGGATGTGCATCCAACGGCTATCGTGCTTCCTCAATCTCTGCTCTTCCTGCTCCAGCCGCTCAAACAAGCGCCGACAGGGCTCTATGCTCGCTCCACCAGTGGCCGGCTGTGCTGCCGCGTAGGCCTCACCGCCCCACCATACTCCCATCGCTGGCCTAGCCATCCCTCTAGCCACCCACACCTACTGTTATTCTTCGGCGACGGCAGACGAACCAGTAAACCCTCGTACAGTTGTACTCCCCTCCGTGTGGGAAACAACTGCTGAGTCTTCCCTGGCTCCGTGTCATTCCCTTCCTAGGCCTCCTCGTCGTCCATAGCCCTGGTGCTCTTGGTGTGGCGTTGTCAACGTGGTCAACGACAGACATGCATCTGAACTGGACTGTACGTGGAGAGTTTGACAGCTGGGTCCATGGCTGCACGCAAGGAAATGCCTCCTTATTATCCGCAAAATAATGATTCCTCCACCTGGCATCTGAGACCCACCAAAAGGGCCTCTGTATTTCATGAAAAAAATGTTACCGCCGCTGACAGCTCGGACCCACCAGCTATATCTTCGCACGCAAGGAAGTGCCTCCTTATTACGCACAAAAAAAATGAATACTCCCCCTGCTAGCTGAGACCCAGTATAGTGGGAGGCTGACTTGTGGGCCTACTAACTTGACGGGGAGGGACGGCTTTGTCAACTTAGTCAATATGAACGATTCTAGCTCTAGTGATCGTACGATGTCCATCCAACGGCTGTAGTGCTTCTTCAACCTCTGGTCTTCTTGCTCTAGCCGCCCAAAGTAGCGCCGGTTGTGCCGCCTGCTCCTGCCTCCCGTGGTCGGCTGTGCTGCCACGGAGGCCTCACCGCCCCCTACTACTCCCACTGCTTGCCAGGCCATCCCTCCACTCACCCACACCCCCTGTTATTCTGTGGCGATGGCAGCCTCACACCATAGACGAACCAGTGAACCCTCGTACTCCTCTCCGCGTGGGCATCCACTGCCGCGTCTTCCCCGGCTCCGCGTTGTCCCCTTCCTAGACCTCGCCATCGTCACCGCCTTGGTACTCTCGGCGCGGCGTGGTCAATGTGGTCAACGACCGACTTCCATCGGAAGAGTATTGTACGTGGAGAGGCTGATAGCTGGGTCCATGGCCGCAGCAAGGAAGTGCCTCCTTATTACGCGGAAAATAATGATTCCTCCACCTGACAGCAGGGACCCATCGTATTTCGTGAAAAAATCATTTCCCCCTTACTGCTGGGACCTACCAGCTACATCTTCGCACGCAAGGAAGTGCGTCCATATTACGGGCAAAAAAATGATTAGCCCCTTGATAGCTGGGACCCACCAGCTACATCTTCGCACGCAAGGAAGTGCTTGATAGTCAGGACCCATCTGGTCGAAGTGTACGTAGTGTTGTCATTCTGGTCGCAAATGTGTACGTAGTCGATGTAGAGGCACACACTTGTCGTAGTAGAGGCGCACACGTGTCGTAGTAGAGGTGCACACGTAGCATGTACACGTACATACATCGGCCAGGGTACAAGAAAGAAAATACGGCCACATACGTATAGACAGGCGGGGTCTCGAACGCCTACTTGCGCATACGTACGGCCAGGGCTCGTGTACATGGCTGGGTCGAAAAGGAGAAACTGCGTCGTTGTCATGTTCATGGGGAGCCAACCGGCTGGGTTGGAACATAATGCGTCGTTGTGTTCATCGGGAGGACTTGGACGGAATAGCCGATGGAAACGAGGCCTGGCGTATCGTAGGACAGAGGAAACGGCCTTGTGTTCGACCGACCAATGTCGAAACAGGATCCTGTTCATCGGGAGGGGTCTGGCGTACCATACTTCTGTTGGACCTCCTACAGTCTGAACGGGGTCCTGTTGATCAGGAAGGGTGTGGCGTACCACAAAACGGAGGAATCGAACTTGTGTTGGAGCGCTACGGTCGAAATGGGGGTCCTGTTCATCGGGAGGGGTGTGGCGTACCGCAAAACGGGACTCCACGGGATACTGTTCATCTGCACCGTCGACCTCCTCCAGCCTCCACAAGCTACTGTTCATCCACCATCCACCTCCTCCAGCCTCCACCTGCGACTGTTCATCACGGGCTCCTATTCATCCAGCCTCCACCGCTCCTCCACCGGCTACTGTTCAACCAGCGCTCCACAGGATCCTTTTCAACCACCCCTCCATGGGCTACTATTCATCCAGCCCTCCACCGACTACTATTCAACCAGCCCTCCACCGGCTACTGTTCAACCTTCCCTCCACAGGGTCCTGTTCATCCAGCCCTCCACGGGGCCCTGTTCATCCACGCCCAACCGTCTCGATCGATCGGGGTGCTGTTCATCCAACGACAACACCACGGGGTCCTGTTCATCCAACCCCCACCAGGAACTGTTCATCCAAACCCCCCAACAACGCTCACTGTTCATCCAGAGGCAACATCGATCGACTTCAGTTAGCAGCAATATTGAAGGAATCGCTCGATTTATTTCACATGCATAACAATACAAAATTGTACCCATAGCAAATGAAAATCAAATTGTAGAACTGAACCAAACAGTTAAATGGACATCAAACTAAATGAACCAAAATAGTTAACTAAGCATGACATTGCAGAATAGAAACATGTACTAGAAGATAAGATAGTTAACAAAACAAAGAATGCTTGAGAACACTACTACGAAATGTAGAAATTGTTGGACCAAACTGTTAACTAAACATTAGATTTCAGAGGACCAAAGTGTTAACTGAACATTACATTTCAGTGGACCAAACTATAAACAAAACATTAGATTGCATATTAACATTACAGAGGACAAAGCACTAGAAGGCATTGGCGGTGGTCTCGAGAAAATAGCACGAACTGTATTTTAAAGTAGACAACCGCGTGGCGGTGTCAAGGGTGGCCTCGAAGACGTGGTGCTCCTCCAAGATCTGGCTGTGGCACGCATGAGAGCCATAGCAACCTCGTGCGCATGTGTGGCCGCAATTTGCTTCTCCACTGCCAGATGCTACTGAGCTCCACGTTATATTTCATGCCAAATGGCAGTGGGTGGCGCTTAATTGGAGGAGGGGGCAGTGATTTCGGCGAAAGGTGTCGCGCCATCGGTCGGGGCATGTGGGATGGGAAAGGAGAAGGCAGGTGTGGGTGGGTGTGGATTACCTAACCATATCGATGAGGCTGCACAGCAAGAAGAAGGGTCGACGGTGAGGAGGCCGCGCAGCAAGAAGAAGGGTCGCCGGCGAGGAGGCACTGCTGCAAGAAGAAGGGTCGCCGGCGAAGAGGCGACACTGCAAGAAGAAGGGTAGCCGGCGAGGAGGCAGCGCTGCAAGAAGAAGGGTGGCCAGCGAGGAGGCTGAGCTGCCAGTAAGCAGCAGTGAAGGTTTGAACTT
Source organism: Triticum aestivum (assembly GCF_018294505.1). Lineage (NCBI taxonomy): Eukaryota > Viridiplantae > Streptophyta > Magnoliopsida > Poales > Poaceae > Triticum > Triticum aestivum. The sequence continues at coordinate 184,170,148 of NC_057795.1, read as the reverse complement.
GGAAAGCAAGGAGGAATAGTGGAAATGTGGCTTCTGGTCGGAGGGAGGGGTGGGGAGATAGATATTTCTATGGTGGCAAAAAAAATTCGCTCGGTGCCGCGAAAAACTGGCGCGCAAGTGGGGTTCAACCAGGGGCGGTGGACTATAAACGATGAAGCTTCCTACGTAAGCCAGACAAGACGGTGCGCCAAGATATTTTATATCGCATCCCACACAATTCTTTCTAGTAAACTTTTTGTGGTATACCTGATTTTTTCATTATGTTTTGAAAGACAAAACGGTGTTACAGAGGGAAAGGATGGTATTTGAATTGCAGGAACATTTATGTACATGAACGTGCAACTACATGAGTGTCGTGTTTAAATTTGGAATTATTCCGGGTTCGTTTGGCATTTTTATGGAATAATTGAGTTTCTCGGCATTTAATATGCATAGTTCAAATTTGAACTACAAGGACATGCTCCAGTACCCCAAAGTTTGTTGAAAAATCACATGTGTGTCTTTGGGTGAATTTATAGGTCCCATGCAAGAAATGGGAATGAAATACAAACATTTGGGCGTCGTGGCTCGGTCGGGAACATTGAGAAAAATGATTTTTAAATTCTTGGAAATTCAAAACTCACCTAAAAATCATGAAACTTGGCATGGTGTCATTTCGTGGCACCAACATGTTGTGGTAAAAAAATTGGCCGCATCTGGACAAGTTTTGGGTATAAGCTTCTTGCAAATCGGAGCTTCTCTCGAGAAGACCCGTGGTTCCTGAGGGGGACGTGTCACCTTTGTGTTCGAAATGATATACGCTGCGTCCCCACCTTAATTTTTTACAGAGGCAACATAGAACTATATGAGTGCCGTGTTAAAATTTAGAATTATTCCAGGTTCATTTGGACTTTCTTATACATTAATTGAATTTCTGGTCATTTAATATGTATAATTCTAATTTGAACTATAAGCACATGCTCTGATGCACCAAAGTTGGTTGAAAAATCACATGTGTGTCCTTGAGTGAATTTCTAGGTCCCATGCAAGAAATGGGAATGAAATTCAAACATCTGGTCGTCGTGGCTCGGCCGGAAAGACTGAGAAACTTGGTTTTTTAATTCATGTAAATCCAAAACATGGTTGAAAATCATGAAACTTGGCATGGTGTCATGACATGGCACCAACATGTTGTGGTAAATTTTTTGGCCGAATTGGGACAAGCTTTGGTATAAGCTTCTTGCAAACCGGAGCTTCCCTCAAGAAGGCTTGTGGTTCCGAAATGGAATGTGTCACCTCCGTGTGCGAAACGACATGCGTACACTGCCTTCTCCCGCCTTAATTTTTCACACAGTCAGATTAGACCAGATAGAAGTATCGTGCTAAATTTTGGAATTATTCTGGGTGTCGTTTGGCCTTTTTATACATTAATTGAGTTTCTGGGCATTTAATGTACATAATTCAAATTTTGAACTACAAGCACATGCTCTAGTGCACCAAAGTTCGTTGCAAAATCACATGTGTGTCCTTGGGTGAATTTCTAGGTCCCATGCAAGAAATGGGAATGAAATTGTAACATCTGGGTGTTGTGGCTCGGATGGAAATATTGAGAAACTTGGTTTTTTATTCCTGTAAATCCAAAACATGCCTGAAAATCATGAAACTTGGCATGGTGTCATGACATGGCAGCAACATGATGCGGTAATTTTTTGGCCAATTGGGACAAGCTTTGGTGCAAGCTTCTTGCAAACTGGAGCTTCCCCAAAAAGGCTCGTGGTTCCGAGAGGGAATGTGTCACCTCCGTGTGCGAAACGACATACCTACACTGCCTTCTCCTGCCTTATTTTTTACACAGGCACATTAGACCAAATAGAAGTATCGTGCTAAATTTTGGAATTATGTCGGGTTCATATGGCCTTTTTTATACATTAACTGAGTTTCTGGGTATTTAATGTGCATCATTAAAATTTGAACTACAAGCACATGCTCCAGTGCACCAAAATTGGTTGAAAAATCACACGTGTGTCCTTGGGTGAATTTCTAGGTCCCATGCAAGAAATGGGAATGAAATTGAAACATCTGGGCGTCGTGGCTCCGCCGAAAAGATTGACAAACTTGGTTTTTTAATTCCTGTAAATCCAAAAAACGCTTGAAAATCATGAAACTTGGCATGGTGTCATGACATGGCACTAACATGGTGTGGTAATTTCTCTGTCTGATTTGTGAAGGAACACACATTAACAATCAACAAAGTCATTTTGGAACAAGTGTTGTCACGTTAGATATCGGAAACACAAGTATTATTGAAACCATGGGCGTTCTACTTACCAATTACGTGCCGCCACACATCCCCTTTTCCTATTTGCTACGATGTGTCGTGCAGGGTAGCTACTTGAGTACGGGAGGCGTGCGATCAGACCACTATGCATGCTCATCTAGAGGAGAGCCCTTTGACCTCTACCCGCCGCCCACCTCCCTCCCAACGTCTCCCTTAATGGCACCCAAGACCCTGCTCTATGGTGTGGCTATATGTCTCACTGTATTTAAGAGAGAAAAATGAAAATCTGAAAAGAAAGTTTTGCACGGATCTTAATGTAAGATCTGACAGGCCTATATAGCATGGACTGCAACTTATAGCAAGCATGATGAATATAAGGACGATGATAGTGGATAATAATTGTCTTGCATATTTAGGAACATAATGAAAATCCCACAAAAAAGGAACATAATTAAAAAAATCCACATGCGGCAACACCTGGAATACACAAGGGCAAAATAAGAATGAAGACAATGATTTGGCTCGCTGATCTCTACTTTCTTGATGCGTTTCTGCAAGCCACGGGAACTAGTCTTTGCTGCGAGCAGCGATGAGCTCTTGTCGTCAAGATGCTCCTTGAGAGCATCCGCAGATTCCTAAACCAACCTTCTGCGCTCGATGCGCAGCATGGAATTTTCGTCCATAAGTTTCTCGACGATGACGCCGGTCCACTTCAACAAGTCAGTGGTCTCCTCCTGTTGCTCCACACTTCCGATGATCTTCTCCCTTAGCAGGTCGCGCTCGGCCCAGAGCTTCGCATTGCTCTTATTTAGTTGTTGGATGACGCCGGTGGCCTGTTCAAAAGAGGCTTTCATGTCATCCTGCAACCTCGCCCAGCCGGAGATCTGATCTATCTGGCTATGGACGATTGCATGCATGTGCGTGTAAGAGTCCTCGCCTGCCCGCGAGACATTTTCCCAAGCCGCCGCGACGTGGGAGGATATCTCTGCTGCATTTGCGGCGTGGCGGGACACCTCTTCTGCATCCGCGGCGCGGCCGGAACAGCCTGCCTCATCGATGGCGTGGCGGGACCTCTGTGCTGCTATGGTCGAGCGGCGGGACATGCTGGCTGCGTTCGTGGTGAGGCGGGACATCTCTCATGCTTCTGCTTCCATGCTCACATCTCCCTGGTGGAAAACTCTCGACCCAGAACTCACGCTGGCTATGGCTGATGCAAGGGAACGATGATAAATGACTTGTTTGTTTTCGTGGATGAGGAGTTGAGGAGGAATGTGCAGTCATCTTGGAGTAGTAGTATTTATAACCGAGTACTAATAAGCTCCTAAGTGGGAAACCGTTTAGGTTTTGATTAGTATGAACAGGTTTGCAATTTCGAATGTGATGGGATGTAGGTTCAAAATTTACTGACGGTTATAAGTGCGGCACTATTCCCGGACGGCGTAACGTGGGCATGCTTTCTCGACCGCGTACGTGGCGTTTGGTGCACCACAATAGGTAATGTCAGTAAAAGTCTTGTTACAAGAATGGTGCGTGCTCGTTATTACCATCGCGCACGCTTCTTTTAATTAGAATGTGTGCCCGTCTAGCGCTCACACGTTGATTTGTCTAATTGTTTCTTTTTGTTGTGGCTAATCGCAAATAGTTTGTCTGTGTGAAGTGTATGCCATCAATCGCACACACATTTGATATGGCTGACCGTTTCTGTTCTGTTGCCTAATCGCAAACAGGTAATCCTTCTGAAGCGTATGCCCTCAATCACACACACCTTTTGTCGAATTTCGGGTTCCGGCAGACCCTTGAGGTTCGAACACTGGGGTGCGCACGGAGATTTCACCCTCTGCCTACTTGCTCCTCACCAAATCGCTAGGATCTAAACTACGAAAGAAACAACACAAGAGACACAGGGTTTATACTGGTTCAGGCCACCATTGCGGTGTAATACCCTACTCCAGTGCGTGGTGTGTGGATTGCCTCTTGGGCTGACGATGAACAATACAAGGGAGAACAGCCTCGCGAGGGTCTGTTCTTGGTTGGTGCTACTTGGTTCTGGCTCTTGGATTCTTGATCAGGTCCCGTCCCCCCTATCCCGGGGGTGGCTAGTCCTATTTATAGGCAAAGGCCCTGGGCCTCTTCCCAAATATTGAGAGGCAAGGGCGCCAACAATTGGCCATTTTGAAGGGGAACATCTGGTACACTTATCCTGACTAAAGTTGGTCCTCACCTGCCAAAGGCTCTGGTGGTGACGCCAGCTTGGGCTCCACAATGAATTCCTCCTAGCCGTTGGGCTGGTCTTAGTCTTGTAGCACCAAAATGGATGCCTTTGCTCGATGCTCTCGCCTGCGCTTGCTCCCTTTACACCAAAGAGGAAAGGAGGACACTGCGCGGGCTGGCGCCCGACTGGCGCCCCTGGTCGTCATGGCTTGCGTCACGGGCACCTCGTGAGGTACCCCGCCTTGAACTCTCCGCCTCCTCGCGAGCCAACCTGATGAGGCCGTGCTTGAGGAAGCCCCTAGTCGTCTGCCCCGCGAGGCTTGGCCCCTTGCGAGGGTCTTGAGCTTGAGTCGATGAAGATAGGCCGCGCTGGGCCCCCCTTTGAGCCACGTCGCAGTCCGCAGGTAGGCAAGTCTGGGGACCCCCGTTCCCAGAACGCCGACAGTAGCCCCCGGGCCCACGGCGCGTTCGGACTTGGCCGAGCAGAGAGGCGAAAGGGCAAGTGCGAAGTGTCGCGGGCCCTAACAGCCTGCGGCCTTGGGCGCCGCGTGGCGGTTGATTGGACGTGGGCGGCACCGTTCCCCCACGCCTCCTTATTTTATGCTTTGCTAGGCGGACTCGCAGCCGCACACAGCCGCTTCCCTTTCCGTTGTTCGAGCGCTCTCTGTCCTTTCTCCTCTAGAACTCCAGTTTCCACATCCAATCCAATCTCGAACCTTCCCCCCTCCCTTCCCGCCATCATGGCTCCGCCATAGAAGGGAAGAGGGAAGAAGCCCATGCCGCCGCCTCGCTCATCGTCGTCGGTGGCCCCCGCCGTCGATTGGCTGATCATAATCAATCAAGAGGGCTTGATCAAGGTTAGCTCGGCCCTGGCCACCATCTTCAACGAATGCGGGAGGACGACGGCCTGGCCCGCGTCCCGCTTCTCCATTGACAGGATTGCCACCGAGGTCCGATACTTCGTCGACGCCCTATGGGCGGGACTGGTTCCCCCCTTTTCTGATTTCTTCAACACCGTGCACTCCCATTATCAGATCCATATGATGCATCTGGGTCCTGAGTCCATCACTCTTCTCGCGGTCTTCGCCTTCGTTTGTGAGGCAATGATGGGCATCCTTCCCTCAGTTGCCTTGCTGCGCCATTTTTCTCCCATGCGCCTGGTCGACCCCACTCAATGTTCGGGGTGCGTGAGCTTTGTTGCTGCGCCTAAGACGGCGGCTTCAGGAATTGACTTCAGTCTTCCTCCGCCCGCGCCTGAGTTTTATCCTGATATTCACTTGATATATATATACATGAAATTTGTGGATTGTTAAGCTTGTAGGTTTATCCGAGGATGAAGTTAAGAACAAGGTATTCCCTTTATCTTTTGGGGGAAAGTCATTGACATGGTATAGTCTATTGGATGATACTGGAACATGGGATTGGAACCAGTTGAAGCTGAAATTTCACAAGAAGTTTTATCCTATGCATCTGGTTCATCGTGATCAAAATTATATATATATATATATATATATATATATATATATATATATATATAATTTTTGGCCTCGTGATGGAGAAAGTATCGCTCAAGCTTGGGGAGGCTTAAATATATGATGCACATATTCCCCAATCATGAACTCTCAAGAGAAATAGTTATACAACACTTTTATGCTTGATATTTCTTCTGGTGGTTCCTTTATGAAGAAAACTATTGAATTCAAATGGAATCTTCTGAAAAGAATTAAACACAACTCCGAAGATTGGGAAATCGTCAAAAGGTAAAGAGTCATGTATAAATCTTGAGTTTGATTTTGTTAAATCTTTATGGATACCAATGCTTTCCATAAGTTTAGTACTAAATATGGACTTGACTCTAAGATAGTACCTACCTTTTGTGAATCATTTGTTGCTCATGTTGATCTCCCTAAGTAGAAGTGGTTTTAAATTTCATCCACCCATTGAACAAAATTGTGAGGATCCTGTTATAGGTAAAGATGGAACAATCATTTATAATGTTGATCCAGCTGTGCCTACTACTTATATTGAGAAACCTCCTTTCCCTATTAGGATTAAGGAACATGCAAAAGCTACAACTAGGTTAATAAGAGTAATGATAAATCACTTAAACTCTACGAACAAATTAGAGTTGAACCTAATGTTGCAATGATCAAAGATCTTTTGGTTGATAATATTGACGGGCATCTCATATATTTCTGTGATGAAGCAACTAGGATTGCTAAGCCAGATAATCTATACCTACTATTAAAGGGAGGTGATATTCCTTGTTTGGTCCTGCTTCAATTAATTTCAAGTACGCTATTTGGTTTCATTACTCGCCAACCGTTTTGGCCCAGCAGAGAAAGCCCACCTGGCGGCGCACTGAGGCCTAGGTCCGGAGAGCTGGACAAAAAAATTGCCGATGGGAGGGTTCGATCTCATAACCTGTGAACCGGCCATGCACAGTTTGTCCAACTGACCCAGCTAGAGATATGAGAGGATTTTTTTCTCCCGTTGCAACGCACGTGCCCTTTTGCTAGTTTAGATAAAAACAAACCTATGGTTGGCATGCCTGTTGTTTCTGTTAAAATTAGAGATCATTCTTATCATGGCTTATGTGATATAGTGCTAGCGTAAGTGCTATTTCTTTTACTTTATATCAAGAAGTCATGAATGATATTGCACCTGTTGAGGTAGAATATATTGATGTTACTATTAAGCTTGCAAGTAGAGATACAATTTCACCACTTGGTATTGTTAGAGATGTTTACTTCTTGTGTGGTAAGGTTAAATACCCTACTGATTTTCTAGTTCTGGGATCACCACAAGATGATTTTTGTCCCATTATATTTGGTAGACCTTCTTGAATATGGTTAATGCTAAGATTGATTGTACTAGGGAAACAGTCAGTGTTAATATTGGTGATGTATCACATGAATTTTGTTTCTCTAAGTTTCATAGACAATCTCATGGAAAAGAATTGCATAGTAAAGATGAAATTATTGATCTTGCTTCTATTGTTGTTCCTTGTACCGACCCTTTAGAATCATATTTGTTAGACCATTTAAATTGTATGCATATGAATGAAAACAATGAAATAGATGAAATATTCTTTAAAAAATCACCCATCCTTAAACACAATTTGCGTGTTGAAACTTTAGGAGACCCACTCCCACCTAAGAGTGACCCTGTGTTTGAATTAACAAAATTGCTCAGTACACTAAAATATGCTTATCTTGATGAAAATGAGATATATCCTATTAATAACAATGCTAACCTTTCAGAGCATGAGGAAACGAGATTACTTAAAACTCTAAGGAAGCATCATGCTGCTATTGGATATACTCTTGATGGTCTTAAGGGCATTAGTCCCACTTTATGCCAGCACAAGATTAATATGGAGCCTGATGCTAAACCCGTGGTTGATCACCAATGATGTCTAAATTCTAAAATGAAGGATGTGGTAAGACTTGAAATATCACTACTGCAGGATGCTGCTAATGCGACACATGAATCAGAGACCCTTCGACCAAACTGTGTGCGATGCATTCATCACAAATGGTGTTGTAATAAAATTGTCACCAATAAGACGAACTGTGTGCGATGAGGGAGACATCAAGCACGATTCAGATTAGTTGCGTGTGCGATACATGGCATATAGTTAATCCATATGAACTATTTGCGATGTGCCAGAACAACGGAAACGGTCAGTCAGATCAAGGTGTGTGTGATATACGACATATAGTTCACTCAGATGAACAGTTTGTGATTAGGCAACACAACAGAAACGGTCAGCCAGATGACACATAATTCACTTGGATGAACTGTTTGCCATGAGCCAAGACAAGAGAAATGGTTCAACTTAACAAGATGTGTGTGATATGCGGCAAACAGGTCCGTAATCAGAAATGTGTGCAAAGATTGATAATAACACTGACGATTGCTGCTAATAAGCCGTGTGTGTTGTGGGCAAATGTTTGCTGGTATAAAATTGTCAATGATTGATGAAATCATCACCGACGGGTTCCCTACTTTAGTTTGTGTGCGATGTGATTTGCTCTGTCTACAGAAAAACAAGATATATACGTATAAGGACATGATTGCATAACCAAATTAAATATCCAATTATATAAGTGACTATAACACACATGACATTTGCACACACCAAAGTAAACAATTACATGCATAATTAACTAGGACAAACAATCATCTAATCATCATCTACTTCTTCTTGTGACGCTTGCCGCCACTGCTCTGCTGGTGGCTTGATCCCTCATCGATTACAGGAATGAGGCACTCCCTCATGTCAACGACCCGCCTATGCATCTTGTAGGACCTTGAGAAGAGGTGTCTAGAGGGGGGGGGTGATTAGACACTAAATACCAAAGTCCTGGTTTTTAAGTTTCCTTTGGTTTAAGTGGAGATTAGGCACAAGTTTAACATTCACAATACATATCAAGCAAGCATGCACGGAGTATATGAGCAGCGGAAAGTAAAGCATGCAATTTGCAAGAATGTAAAGGGAAGGGTTTGGAGGATTCAAACACAATTGGAGACACGGATGTTTTTGGCGTGGTTCCGATAGGTGGTGCTATCGTACATCCACGTTGATGGAGACTTCAACCCACGAAGGGTAACGGTTGCACGAGTCCACGGAGGGCTCCACCCACGAAGGGTCCACGAAGGATCAACCTTGTCTATCACACCATGGCCGTCTCCCACGAAGGACTTGCCTCACTAGCGGTAGATCTTCACGAAGTAGGCGATCTCCTTGCCCTTACAAACTCCTTGGTTCAAATCCACAATCTTGTCGGAGGCTCCCAAGTGACACCTAGCCAATCTAGGAGACACCACTCTCCAAGAAGTAACAAACGGTGCGTTGATGATGAACTCCTTGCTCTTGTGCTTCAAATGATAGTCTCCCCAACACTCAACTCTCTCTCATAGGTTTCAGATCTGGTGGAAAGAAGATTTGAGTGGAAAGCAACCTGGGGAAGGCTAGAGATCAAGATTCATATGGTAAGAATGGAATATCTTGGCCTCAACACATGAGTAGGTAGTTCTCTCTTAGAAAATGTATGCTGGAAGTGTAGGTTCAGTCTGATGGCTCTCTCCACGAATGAAGAGGAGGTGGAGGGGTATATATAGCCTCCACACAAAATCTAACCGTTACGCACAATTTACCAAACTCGGTGGGACCGATTCAACAGACTCGGTTGGGCCGATTTAGTAAACCTAGTGACCGTTAGTGATTTTTGGTGGGACTGACATGCATCTCGGTGAGACCGATTCGGTTAGGGTTAGGGCATAACGTAATCTCGGTAAGACCGACTACACAAACTCGGTGAGACTGATTTGGTAATAAGCTTTCCAGAGAGTTGGTCAGGTAAACTCAGTGGGACCGATTTGCTCTTTTCGGTGAGACCGAAATGTTACAAAAAGGAAACAGAGAGTTTACATTGCAATCTCGGTGGGACCGATCGCTCACTTCGGTTAGACCGAAACATTATGAAGGGAAACAGAGAGATTACAATCCCATCTCGGTGAGACCGAGATCCCTATTGGTAAGACCGATTTGCTTAGGGTTTGTGGCAGTGGCTTTGACTTTTGGAATCGGTGGCGCCGGATAGAAAGAATCGGTGTGACCGATTTTGGCTTTGGGTTTAGGTCATTTGTGGAAGTGGGAAAGCAGTTCAGGGTTTTGGAGCATATCTCTAAGCACATGAAGCAAGAGGCTCATTAAGCAACACCTCATCCCTCCTTGATAGTATTGGCTTTTCCTATAGACTCAATGTGATCTTGGATCACTAAAGTATAAAATGAAGAGTCTTGAGCTTTTGAGATTGAGCCAATCCTTTGTCCCTAGCATCTTGAAGGAGTTCCCACATCCTTTAGTCCATGTCACTCTATTGTTGAACTTATCTGAAACATACTAGATAAAAGTGTTGGTCCAACAAGAGATATGTTGACATTAATTACCAAAACCACCTAGGGAGCACTTGTGCTTTCAATCTCCCCCTTTTTGGTAATTGATGACAACATACATCAAAGCTTTAGATAAAGATATAAGAAACAGCAAGTAAAGCTTTGGAAAGACATGTAACAAACATAGGCTCCCCCTACCTTTATGCAGTCATGTGAATATGGAATGTAAAAACATGTGAGAGCATAAACATGATAGAGCAGGCAATGTGTTACATGTATCTTGGCCATATGCATCAGAGCAAAGAATATTAAAGAAAATACCTTCATGCTCATGAGTCCTTCTTGCAAACAGTATGTGCATCAGCAAGAATTCCTCATACACATGATTGTGATGCACATACTTACCTTGTAGTCTTGAGTTGGCTTGGGATGGGATGAACCTGCGTAAACAAGGTTAGATAGCACAGATACATCTACTAGCCAGAGCAAACAAAAGAAACCACAAGAATACCAAGACTGGGATGACATGTAGAGAGTGAGTACTAAGTACCACAGTGGATTAGACATGTCCCCAAGAGTAAAGCTATGCAATGAATTTGAATGATTTCTTTCCCTTAGATGTCTTGCTCCCCCTGAATCTAGCATGGGATACTGGGAGAAGATAGGGAATAGAAAATCAGAGTTGAAGAATCAGAGCTGAAAGATATGACTGATGATCAGAGCTAATGCAAATAAGCACAAAAGATCATATGAACATGTCTCTCCCCTCAAGAAGACATGTGGGCATCTCTCCTCTTGAAAACCAAGCATCTGGGATCCTTGAGAAATAGTTTCTACTTAAGTATTCTGTCCCCCTGGAGATCTCTCTTTTCCTTTGAGGGTCCTTCTCCCCCTTTAAGGGTCTCTCTCCCCCTTTGAGAGATATAAACCTTTTCTCTGATGTGATCTCTCTCTAAATGATAATGATAAGCTTTGATGTTCTCTCTCTCCCCCTTTGACATCAATTTCCAAGAAGGGTCTTCTGGAATCTGTCGAATGGGTTTGGTCCTTGAGACACAGCACAAAGCAAAGATAAAAATGTGATGCTTGTAGAGGACAAGATTCATTGAGTGGAGCTGGATCAAGGGACACATAGAACATGTGGCAAACTGTTTTCCTGATGTGAAATTGGTGGCACCGAGTGGTATGCTTCGGTTGTACCGAAAGGATTCGGTTGGGCCGAAAAGAACAAATCGGTGAAACCGAGTTCATCTCAGAGAAAACACTTTTCACCTCAGCTCACTTAGACTAGTAAGATCTCACAAAGATTTACAAGGAATTTACTGAAAGATGTGCAATGAATGTGATGCAGAAAATGCAGAGCAAATAGAAAGAAATCTAGATGATTTTTTTTGAAAGGGGAAGCAAATATGCATGAGACAAATGCAAAAACACAGAAAAGAACACAAGAGAACTTCATCTAGAGATGGTGGGCGACAAGCTCACCTATGTTAGAGTATATTGACTTAGGAGTTAAGTGAGATCACTTGATCATAGGTCATACTCATCGTTTCAGCTCAAAATGGGGTTGCCATTTTTTGTTTAAGCATCTTTATGTATTCACATCTTGTCGAGTTGCTTTAGCTCATGACTTGGAGTAAAGCTTCTCAAAGATGGAATAACTTACCTCGGTTGGTGGTGTTGTCCATGTAGTTGAACTTGTGTGAGTTGCTCAAGGTTGATGTAGCTTATCAAGAATTGGAGCACCACTTGTGTCAGTGTACTAGAATACGGGTACCCTAGTACCCCGAACTTGTGCACGGGCAGTTGCAGCACCCCGCAGCAAGGCTTGCCGGGCGAACGCCAAGACCCTCCAAAGGATCCCTTGGAGCCATCCAAGAGCAAAGTATATAAGTTAAGGAGACAAGACCCCGACAAGAGGAGCTTGCCGGGAAGGCCAACCAAGGCACACCGAGGAACTTGCCGCGACGCGCCACGCGCTCCGGCAAGGCGACAAGGCCCCGGCAAGAGGAGCTTGCCGGGAAGAATAACCAAGGTACCTCGAAGCCCGGCGAGCGACAAGCCTCCGGGCCCGACAAGATAACAGCAGCGGAAAGGCGCTTGCCGCGGCAGGCGGCCACTCTGCGCCCACACTCCAGCGCATCCACCAACGTGTCGCTCTGGGGACCTCTCCGTGCGTGCGTGGCGGGAGGCTGTGCAGCCAGCGGTGCGCAGTGGCATGCGAAGCTGACAAGATCACCATCGTGGCGAACGATGGCGCCCCTAACGGTCCTTTTCTGCACTGTTCGGGCAACTCAGACGGGCATTTAATGCCCTTGTCCCCTGCCGTCAGAGTTAGGTAGGGTGCACTGTACAAGCAACTATATCAACTACCTCGCTTTTTACGTTTTTACCCTCCTCTGCGTTGCCACCTGTCGGTGACCCCTTTAGCATATAAAAGGAGGCCCATGCGCAACGTAGAGGGGGTTCGGCTCATAGATTCAAGGCCTCAGACAGTTTGCTTCGATCCATCCGTAGCCCAGAGAACATCACACTCTCGCTTTGGAGAGCAAGAACACCAGATAATACAACCAGACAAGTAGCAGTAGGAGTGTTATCTCTCCGGAGAGCTCCGAAGCTAGGTAAACCGCTCGTATGCTTCGCCTCGATCTGCTCTTCGTGCGACCTCCGCCCCCACCGAACCGAAAGGGGCCCGGTCCGCCGGCCCCATAGGTGTTCGAGGATCAGTTTCCCCGACATCTTTGGCGCGCCAGGTAGGGGGCGTCGAGATTGTGTGAACCTGATCCGGTGTTCACACGAGCTAGATCTTCATTCCCTTCATCAACATGCCACTGAAGAAGAAGACTTCGGCAGTAGCCGCTCCGTCCATGTCATTTCCGCCACCGTTGGAGCAAACGGGTGGTGGAGTGGACGCCAGCGGAAGAACAGCCGACGATGAGGGCGCTCACAGTGCTGCCAAGTCCAAAGACAAGGCTGCACAAACCTCGGCGACTGTACATGTTCCGCACCACTCTCAGGAGGCGCAAGATCAGCAGCACCATGGCGGTCGCAGCGCCATGCGCATGATAGACCAAGGCCAAGCTGGTGGATCTCGGGGCGCTCAAGACCAGCATGCACGCCAGCATGCTGGCACGAGCGGGGCACGGTCGCCTGGGCGGGATACTGCTCCTTCCAACATAGTTAGAAGTTCGAGCATGTCCTGCTCCTCGCGCCGTCCGCCACTGCCACCCACCACCCCAGCAGAAGCTTTGGCGCGAGCTCAACTTCTCCTAGATTACCCTCCAACGTCGGACAATATCGACGAATGGAGGGCCACCATCCAGAGTCTCATCGACTACGCCAACGGCGACACTCCACGGCGGCCGAGCGCGTCGCCGCCGCGGCAGGACCGCCGGACACGAGCTGGTGGCGACGAAACGGGCGAAGGTGCAACTACCATGCAATCACCGCCCCGAAGGCCAAAATCGCCGACTCGCCGGATCCACCTCGACAACGACTCCACCGCCTCGTCGGATCCACGAGCTCGTCACGATCATCACCAAGTCCTTCATGATCGACAACAAGAAGACGCTCGAACCCGCATCGAGCGCCGAAGGGAAGCGCGACGTCAATCCGACAAGCGCGCTGGGCCCTCTATTGACATGCATACGCCAGGGGACCTAGACGATCTGCCGTATGCGGTAGGTTGTCCTGCGTTTACTCGTGAGCTGCGGCAAGTCCAGTGGCCCAGCACAAAGAACTTCAAGCCAGACATACTGGAGAAGTACGACGGCAAGACGCATCCGTCAGAGTTCCTCAGCATCTACACCATTGCGGTGCAAGCTGCCGGGGGATGAGATGACAAGATCCTTGCCAACTACTTCCCGCTGGTACTCAAGCCCAATGTCAGATCCTGGTTCATGCACTTGCCGGACAACTCCATATCCTCTTGGGCTGATCTGTGCCATCAGTTTGTCGGCGCCTTTACAGGCGGACACAAGCCTCATGGCAGGAGAGTGATCTTCATTTGCTCGCCCAGAAGGAAGGAGAGCCCCTGCGCAAGTACATTCAGAGATTCAGCAGTGTGCAGCACAACATCCCAGACGTCCACCCTGCCGCGGTGATCAGCGCGTTCCATCAGAACGTGCGAAACCGCAGGATGCGGGAGGAAATGGCGATGTGCAAGATCAGGGACGTCAGTAAGTTATATGCACTGGCCGACAAGTGTGCGCGTGCTGAGGAAGGGAGGAGACTCCCCGGAGAAAATATAGGAACAGGAGAATCTGACAGCGAAGATGCCGCCCCGACAAGGAGAAACCGGCGGTGGAACAACAGAAGAAGGAAAGGCAAAGAAGTGCAAGTTTGTTGAGCAGTCCGGCAACGGTGGCGGCGCCAAGGAAGCCAAAGCTGGTGACTCCGGCAAGGAGGTTGCCGTGGAGGTGGCGGTCGCCGACAAGCAGGACGGCACCAACAAGCAGTATTGCAAGATTCACCGCACCAAGGGCCATGATCTTCAGAACTGCAAAAGGGTCGAGCAGCTTGTTGAGCAACAGAAAGCTGAATACGAGCGGCGTGAGAAGGAGAAGGCCCAGGAAGGAGCTGGTGGATCCGGCAAGAAACGGCCCGGCCGAGGAGGACGTCCCGGCAAGGCCAAGCAGCAGCAAGGAGACAGACCTCCTCGCGGCCGCAACAAGGATGAAGATGACGGCGACGATGAAGATATGGATGATGAGGAGACTGATGAGCAGGAATTCCAGAAAGCCACAGAGGTCTTGTGCGTTGACGGTGGTGCTTCTCTGCATGCCTCGCACCGTCAGCTCAAGCAGTGGGTGCGAGAAGTTAATGCAGCAGAACCTCCCGTTGAGTCACGCAAGCCTCTAAAATGGTCCGGCACGCCTATCATCTTTGATATTGAGGACCACCCAGATCGCATAACTGCGGTCGGGTGCTTGCCGATGTTGGTGTCACCAACAATCCGCAACCTCAAGGTCACTAAGATGCTAGTTGACGGCGGGGCCGGCTTGAATCTGATCTCCTCCGCAGTGCTCCAGAAGCTCCAGATCCCTGACAGCGAGCTCGAAGAGACCGGCACATTTCAAGGAATCAACCCGGGAAGGAGCAAGCCAAAGGGAAAGATCACGTTGCCGGTAACATTTGGCAGTGAGCTGAACTTCAGGACTGAGAGGGTCACGTTTGACGTTGCCGACATTCCATTACCTTACAATGGAATCCTTGGCCGTCCGGCACTCGCCACGTTCATGGCAGCCTCTCACTATGCGTACAACGTACTGAAAATGCCAGGCCCAATAAGTGTCATCTCTGTCCCTGGCGACAAGAAGGATGCTCTTATTTGTGCCGACAAGATCTACCGGGAAGCAGCAGCTGCAGCAGAACGAAGGACACTTGCCACTGAAGCTCCCGGGGGGAAGAAGAAGACCAAGTCCGGCAAGAGCTCTGATGCCCACTCCGAAAAGCGCACCTCTTCGGAGTGCTGCGCTACCGTCGAGGACGCACCATTGAGCTCCACCGGCAAGTGCAAGAAGGCGATGGCAGCTCCACCTGCGACTAAGAAGGTGTCCACCAAGGAGGATGGCACTGGTGGTACCTTCACCATCAGCGCCACTCTTGACCCCAAATAGGAAAGCGCGCTCGTTGCTTTCCTGCGGGCGAATGTCGACGTGTTTGCGTGGCAACCGTCTGATATCCCCGGTGTTCCCAGGAAAGTGATTGAGCACCACCTTGCCGTCTGTCCTCATGCGCGACCCGTCAAGCAGAGAGTCAGGAAGCAGGCAGTTGAGCGCCAAGAGTTCATCGCAGAAGAAATCAAGAAGTTGGAAGCAGCAGGCCTTGTCAGAGGAGTAATCCATCCCACGTGGTTGGCCAATCCCGTTGTTGTGCGCAAGGCTAACGGGAAATGGAGACTTTGTATTGACTTCACTGATGTTAATAAAGCTTGTCCCAAAGACCCATTTCCCTTGCCGCGTATTGACCAGATTGTTGACTCCACAGCCGGATGTGATTTGCTTTCATTTCTTGATGGATACTCAGGATATCATCAGATCTTCATGGCAGAAAAAGATGAAGAGAAAACCGCATTTATCACCCCGTGTGGCACATACTGCTTCGTACGGATGCCTTTCGGTTTGAAGAATGCCGGTTCAACATTTGCAAGGGTAGTTCACCATGCTTTTGAGCCACAAATACACAGAAATGTGGAAGCTTACATGGATGACATAGTGGTCAAGAGCAAGGACAAAGCGACCTTGATTCAAGATTTAGATGAAACATTTGCAAACCTGCGCAAGATCAACCTCAAGCTTAACCCCGAGAAGTGCGTGTTTGGAGTCCCTTCCGGCAAGCTTCTCGGGTTCTTCGTGTCTCAGCGGGGAATTGAAGCCAACCCCGACAAGATCAAAGCCATCGAGCAGATCGAAGCACCAAAGCGCGTGAAGGATGTACGAAGGCTTGCCGGCTGCGTGGCTGCTCTCAGCAGGTTTATCTCTAGATCTACTGAGCACGCCCTTCCATTTTTCAAAATTTTGAAAAAGGCAGGTCCAATGAGATGGACTCCGGAAGCGGAGGCTGCGCTGCAGGACTTGAAGAGATACCTGTCCTCCACTCCAACGCTTGTCGCACCTAAGCCGCAAGAGAAGTTGCTGCTGTATATAGCAGCAACCAATCAAGTGGTTAGTGCTGCGTTAGTGGTGGAGAGGGAGGCGGATGATGAGCCAGCAACCACGGCAGATCTATCCAGCGACAAGCAGGGGGCTTCGCCGACAAGCTCTGGTCCCGACAAACATGAGCTTGCGCAGGAGCATGATAAGATGCCAAGGAGAATGGTGCAGCGCCCAGTCTACTTTGTCAGTTCTCTTCTGCAAGGAGCTAGATCAAGGTACTCTGGTGTGCAGAAGTTGCTCTTCGGCCTCCTCATGGCCTCGAGAAAGCTGCGCCATTACTTCCAAGCACATGAGATCACAGTCGTCACTCGCTTTCCGCTGATGAGGATACTGCAAAATCCAGAAGCAACAGGCAGGATTGTCGAGTGGGCACTGGAATTGTCAAGATTTGGCCTCAAGTTTGAGAGCACCTCAACTATCCAAAGAAGAGCGTTGGCAGAGTTCATAGCAGAGTGGACGCCAACCCCAGATGAAGAAATTCCAGAAACGAGCATCCCCGTCAAAGAGGCAAGCAAAGAGTGGCTGATGTACTTCGATGGAGCCTTCTCGCTGCAAGGCGCCGGTGCAGGCGTGCTGCTTGTCGCACCCACCGGAGAGCACCTCAAGTACATAGTCCAGATGCACTTTCCCAAGGAGCAAGCAACCAACAACACTGCAGAATATGAAAGATTGCTTGCCGGTCTCAGAATCACAGCAGACCTTGGGATTAAGAAACTCATTGTCAGGGGTGACTCACAGCTTGTCGTCCGACAAGTGAACAAGAACTAACAGAGTCCGTTGATGGAAGCGTATGTCGATGAAGTGAGGAAGCTAGAGGAGCACTTTGACGGCCTACAAATGGAGCATATCCCAAGAGCTCAGAATGATATTGCCGATGGCCTGTCAAAGTGCGCCGCACTAAAGTTACCTGTGGAACCAGGGATCTTTGTGCTTAAGTTGACTCAACCATCCGTAACACCATCAACTGGACAAAGCAAAAAGAGAAAATTGGTTTCTGGTGACTATTTTCCGGCGGAGCTCCCCGAAGCCGCCGCCAAGAAAGTCCCCAAGATCAACACCACAGATGCTGAGGGGCAGTCTGCTCCGGCAAGCCTTATGGTTTGTTCCATTGAAGTAGACGCTCCCGACAAGTTTTGCTCCGGCAAGCTTGCCGGGGAACATCAAGCTCCGGCAGGACAGTAAGTCCTTGCCATAGAAGCAGATGTTCCCGCAACAGCAGATGTGCCTTTAGTCCTTGTTGTCGAGCCACAAGCTCCAGCATGGGCACAGCACATTGTCCATTTCCTTCAGACAGGAGAACTTCCCGAAGAACAAGAAGAAGCGGAAAGAGTAGCCCGGCAGTCAAGTATGTACCAGTTTGTCAATGGCATACTATACAGAAGAAGACTCAACGGTGTGAAATTGAAGTGTATTCGCTGGGAAGATGGACAAAAGCTGTTGGCAGAAATACATGGAGGCATATGTGGCCACCACATAGGCGCAAGAGCACTTGCCGGCAAAGCTTTCCGGCAAGGCTTCTTTTGGCCAACAGCCCTCCAGGATGCAACTGCACAAGTAACCAAGTGTGAAGCGTGCCAGTTCCACTCCAAACAGATACACCAGCCAGCTCAAGCTCTCCAGACGATCCCTTTATCCTGGCCATTTTCGGTCTGGGGGCTCGATATCCTCGGCCCCTTCCCCCGAGCTGTCGGGGGCTTGGAGTACTTGTACGTCGCAATCGACAAGTTCACAAAGTGGCCGGAAGTGCAGCCAGTGAGGAAGGTGACAGCACAGTCAGCAGTCAAGTTCTTCAGGTCAATTGTTTGCCGTTTCGGGATCCCTAACAGGATCATCACCGACAACGGCACGCAACTCACGAGCCGCACCTTCACGCAGTACGTCCAAGACCTTGGCGCCAAGGTCTGCTTCGCTTTTGTTGCTCATCCGAGAAGCAACGGTCAAGCAGAGAGGGCAAATGCTGAAGTGTTGCGCGGGCTCAAGACCAGAACTTTCGACAGGCTGCACAGGTGCGGAAGGAACTGGATCGAGGAGCTGCCGGTGGTTCTTTGGTCGATCAGAATGACGCCAAATCGAGCCACTGGCCAGACACCTTTCGCTCTAGTCTATGGAGCGGAGGCAGTTCTCCCCACGGAACTCATATACGGATCACCTCGAGTGCTCGCTTATGATGAGCTTGAGCAAGAGCAGCTGCGGCAAGACGACGCGCTGCTCCTCGAGGAAGATCGTCTTCAGGCTGCTGTACGAGCTGCTCGATACCAGCAAGCTTTGTGCCGCTATCATAGCCGCAAAGTTAAAGCCAAAAGCTTCGAGGAAGGCGACCTTGTTCTTCGGCGCGTTCAATCCGCCAAGAATTCCAACAAGTTGACGCCGAAGTGGGAAGGCCCTTATCGGGTAAGACAAGTCACAAGGCCTGGCACTGTCCGCCTTGAGACCGAAGATGGCATTCCAGTGAGCAACTCCTGGAACATAGAACATCTTCGTAAGTTTTTCCCATAAGGCGCGGTTGCCGAAACCCGTTCTGGCAACCACCTTTTGTACAAGTCTTGCCGCTGTTGCATGTAATCCTTTGTACAAAGCCGGGCGCAGATCCCGTGCATAAGTAAAAACCTATGTGCTCCGCACAGCTTGTCCATTTCATGCATTAGTTCCTTTCTTGCATGTGATTATCTGACACTTTGTGCAGCACTTACATCCGGTAAGCAGTAACAAGCAGAAGTGCTCCATATTATTATTTTCTCTTCTTTCTTTTTTCTTCTAAAGAAAAAGAAGGTTCTCCCGCACACAAGTTTGCCGGGGGGAAAGGAGAAGATTGTGGTATGAGACAGGTGTCGTTCAAGCAAGGACCTGCCTTACCGGGAAGCAAATAACAGAAAAGCTAAGTTGCCAAAGTTTGAGCAATCACTTTTTTTAAAAATTTTGAGTTATCTTCCTCGAACGACCCTGCTTCGTATGGAAAATCTGTGCGCGGAGGAACCAACTCGTGGCTAGTTGCGCCCTTATTTTGTTTCGAGTCCGCTCAACAGCTTAAGCGTGTTGCATCTAGTCACGACAAGGTTTCTTGTCGGAAGCAGCGCCGCCAGCAGGCTGCTGAAGTTCCGCACTCAGCGCTCGTGGCTCGGGCGCCTGCGCCGACAAGTTCCCTGGAAGCGTAGGGTGAAAACATACAAAGGGAGGAATCCAGTAGAGGAAATAACATTGCAATTGATAATAGAAAATAAAGTTATATTACAAAGATAACTTGTCGCAGCTCTAACAGACTGTTTTCATGACATGACTAGCAGCGACAAGGGAAAAGAAGAAATGGGCGGCCTAGTCTACGCGCCCTCCCTCGACTCGCTTGATCTCGCTCACCTTGTCCACAATGGGTGCGACAAGGGCCTTGAGTGCGTCCAGATCGGCGTCAGGCGACAAGGATCAGAGGACGTTGGTGAAGCTGAGGCCTGGATTGCGGAAGGCCACCTTCATCAGCACCTTCTGGAGAACCCCAGCGCAGATTTTGCATGACTCGTCAGCCAGCTGCTTCGGGATCCGCTCCCGGAGCCGCTGGAGTGCCGTCGCCATGCCCTTGAAGAATAGACTGAGCTTGGCGCTGGGTTGAAGGCTCTCGTCGGAAGGATACCCAAAGTCCTCCATCCCCAGCTGCACCAGCTCCTCGTTGATGACGGCAGCAATGTTCACCAGACCCTCGGTCCAGTGCTCCACTGTGTCTCTGAAGGAGTTCTGGGTGACTGCAATGCTCTCCAGCAGCGCCGCGTCAGCCTTGACCTTCTCCGCCAAGGTCTTCTCCCGCTCCTTAGCGGCCTCCAGCGTCTGCGTTAGCGTGGCCAGCTTCAGCTCTAGATCTGCTTTGGAATCCTTAGCGGCGCTGAGCTCCTTGCCCCTCTTAGTAAGAAGGCCTTGCAGTTCACCATGGGCGACGGCATCCTTCTCGCGCTCACGCTTGAGCGCGGCAATCTCCTCACTACTCTTCCCAATTTTGGCCTCCAGCCGCGCCACCTTCTCCTCTAGTTCCCTCTTGGCGGCCTCTGCAGTTGCCGCGGCATCCTTTGCCTCCTTGAGCGCCCCGCCAAGTGCTCGCTCGCGCTCGGCGAGCTCTTCCTCATAGCTGTCAAGGTGGGCCTTCCACTGCACCAGCTCGCCTTCCCACGCGGACTGCTTCTCGGCAGCAAGCCTTTGTTCCTCCTCAGCCTCGGCCTTCTCGAGAAGAAAGGCCGTGCGCTCCTCGTCTACTCGCTCCCGCTCCTACGCCAAGGACCGGAGAGCTTCTTGATTTTGGCTCCGGAGCTCTTCCGCGTGCTTCTCCATGTCCACTCCCGCCTTCGCGACAAGCGCTTCCCGGGAAGCCAGCTTGGCTTACCGGGTGCGGTAGAGTGACAACAGCTTCCGCAGCAGCTGCTCCTCCTCGGGCTCGCCACTGCTGCTGCCGGGCGTGTCAACCAATGGCAGCCCAGCAGAGGCGAGCACCTCCCCGTCAAAAGTCTCCCCCTCGACCGGCGCCCTGGAGCTCGACGCCCAGGGCAGCTTGATGAAGATGTCGTCACAGGGCTGCAAGTAGGCGCCGGGCTGGGGCTCCTCGGAGCCCGGCTCCGCAGAAGCGGCAGAGGGTTCGGCGGTCGGTGCAGCGCCCGGCGCTCCTCCGGCCTCAAGGTCGTCAGTGCGATCGCCCGACCCCTCGCCGTCTTCCACAGCAGCAGCCCCGGCAGCCTCCTCGCCGGCGGTCACATCAGCACCGGCACCTTCCTCGCCGGCGCCCTCTGTCTCCATTGGCTCAGCCGAAGATGGGTCTGAAGAACAAAGAGGGGAGGAAATCAATCAAAAAATCCAAGAAAAGAAAAACAGAAGAAGCAGAACCCAAGCGAAAGTTTCTGGGCAAGTGGATTACCTGCGCCAAGATCTTCAGTTGCGGCCTCGGTCGCCGCAGGATCAGCAGTGCCGTCCCTTGCCGGGGAGTCCCCCCTTGCTGGAGAATGCTCCCTTGCCAGGGACCCCTCCCTTGGCGGCGCAGTCGAAGCAGGCGGCACTTCGGGACCGGCCTCCGGGCGCTCCTGATGAGGCTGCTCTGTTCCTGCACAAGTCAACAAATAAGATATCTATGAAGGAAAAAGCACTCAAGCACACCCGACAGCAGAAGGCTAAGCTATGAACGTACGCTGGGGGCTGCGCTGGGGGCTGCTTTGAGGAGTGATTGTCGGGTCCGTCAAGGTGATCTCGGACCCACCCCCTATCGACAAGTTGGGGTCATCTTCGATGATGATCACCGCGGCCTTGGCCCTCTTCGCCGCTCTCTGGGCCAGTGTTCTGAAAAGAAAGAAGCCCAGATTGGAGCAAGTCAGATACAAGATATAAACAGCAAGATTGAAGAACTACAAGAGCACCAAAGAGACTTACTCTTCTTCCTCCTCGTCGGAGCTGAGCGCGGAAAGATCGAAGTCCGGCCCTCCTCCGGCGCGACGAGGTGGAGGAGTAGGATCCCTTGCCCGCTTGGCGGGGGCAGCGGCGGTGGACCGGGAAGGTCCCGCTCCAGTTGCCGCTGTCGCGTGAGGCGCTCCTGCGGCAACATTGCTTGCCGCGGTAGAGCGCGTCGCGCGGCTCGGTGGCTGTGGAGCCGGCTGCTGCCCTGCTGCATCCCCGGCCGTGCGAAGGCGCCTCCTTGGCGGGGCCGGGGGCTCCGCCTGTGGCAAGCTCTCTGAAGGCTCAGCCTCCTCCTCGCCGGCCTCGCTCGACTCGGCTTCAGAACCGGCAGGCTCCTCTTCGCCCATGAACTCCGCACATTCGGCAAGGTTTGCCGCCTCTGCAGCCTCCGCCTCCTCCACAGTGAACCCAAATACACCCGCAGCAGCTGCGGCCGTAGCCTCTTCCGCCCTGGTAGCGATAAGCTACAGCTCCTCGTCGGTGGTGTCACGAGTGAGGCTCTTCTGCTCGTCAGCGCGGACCGGCAACTCCTCCAAGGTGTCGAAGAACGCTCGCACAACGTCGTCCGCAGGCTCTTGCGAAGTGGGGACGATGCCGTGTGAATCGCACAACGGCATCATGGCGCGGATACGATCAAGTGAAGAGTTATTGCACAAAGGAACTACGCCCCTCGGCAGTGTGAATGGGTGCTGGGGGTCGCGTTTGAATAACTCAAAGAGCATCGCATCCAACTCCAAGACAGTGAAGTTGTAGTTGAGGCCCGGCCGCAGCCTCATGATGTCTGCCGAATTCTTAAATTCCCAGGCGGGCCTCCTCCTCTCCTGCAGGGGTGCAATGCGGCGGCGGAGGAAATCTGCCCCGACAACACCTACGGTCAGCCCGGCAAGCTTGAGGCGAAGAATCCTAGTGATGGCGATCTGCAGCCTCTCGTCTTCTGGGGCCATGTTGCTCCAGTCATTGCCGCGCCCTATTGGAGTTTGGCGCACGGCGGTGAAGGGCTGCGGATCCTCCTCGACGATCCAACACCACTCCGCTCTCCACTCCTCCCACTTGCTGCGGAGCTCACCATCCAAGTACGCCTCCTTCTTGCCGACTCTCGAGACCCAGGCAATCCCTCCGGCAAGCGGCTCTCCTCTCTCTACCCGAGGAATGAAGTAATGGCAGAAAAGGGCTACACTAGGGTGGACTCCGACAAAGTTTTCGCACAAGTGTGCAAAAACTGCAATGGTCAAGATAGCATTGGGGGTGAAGTCAAGGAGGCGGAAGCCATACGTGTTCATAATGTCACAAAAGAATTCCGAGAAGGGCGGACAGAGCCCGCAGTAGAAGAATAGCGGGAAGAACGGGTACCCATTTGGAGCCGACCTCGAAGCGGTAGCCGGGAGTACCCTCGTGCGCGGATGCGCACGCGTCTCCGTCGCCCAAAAAAGGTAGAAGTACTCCCTCAGCTCCTGCACTCCGAGCTGGGGGTGAAGATCGCTCGCTCCTTCCGCAGCGCCGCGAGCCGCTGCGCCTCGGCCGACTTCACGCCCTTTCCCTTGTCGCCTTTCGGGGCCATGGCGGAGGTGGTGGAGG
>NC_057795.1:184085849-184145767 GCF_018294505.1 Triticum aestivum | reverse complement strand
TGCTCTCTCGGCTTCGAGAAGAAGAGGGGAGCGGCGGAGTTTGTGAAGAAGGAGTAGCAGCAAGCAGCGAGGGGGAACGAACTGCCCCTGCTTCCTCTACTTATAAAGAGGGACGGGGCGGACGTTTCGGCCTTCCACTTAAACAACCACCCACGATCTCTCCCACGATGCCGCAATCAACGCGTGCCGTTATGGGAGAGCGCGGTGGATACGGAGCGAGATTTGGTGTAGCCCAGCCCGCGTGTGCCCGTGCCCTGTCTTGGGCCTGGCCCAACAGCGCTCGGCACCGTGTCTGGCCCAGGCCCGGGGGCTCCTGTCGGTGTACTAGAATAGGGGTACCCTAGTACCCCGAACTTGTGCACGGGCAGTTGCAGCACCCCGCGGCAAGGCTTGCCGGGCGAACACCAAGACCCTCCAAAGGATCCCTTGGAGCCATCCAAGAGCAAAGTATATAAGTTAAGGAGACAAGACCCCGACAAGAGGAGCTTGCCGGGAAGGCCAACCAAGGCACACTGAGGAACTTGCCGCGACGCGCCACGCGCTCCGGCAAGGCGACAAGGCCCCGGCAAGAGGAGCTTGCCGGGAAGAATAACCAAGGTACCTCGAAGCCCGGCGAGCGACAAGCCTCCGGGCCCGACAAGATAACAGCAGCGGCAAGGCGCTTGCCGCGGCAGGCGGCCACTCTGCGCCCACGCTCCAGCGCATCCACCAACGTGTCGCTTTGGGGACCTCTCTGTGCATGCGTGGCGGGAGGCTGTGCAACCAGCGGTGCGCAGTGGCATGCGAAGCTGACAAGATCACCATCGTGGCGAACGATGGCGCCCCTAACGGTCCTTTTCTGCACTATTCGGGAAACTCAGACGGGCATTTAATGCCCTTGTCCCCTGCCGTCAGAGTTAGGTAGGGTGCACTGTACAAGCAACTGTATCAACTACCTCGCTTTTTACGTTTTTACCCTCCTCTGCGTTGCCACCTGTCGGTGACCCCTTTACAATATAAAAAAAGGCCCATGCGCAACGTAGAGGGGGTTCGGCTCATAGATTGGAGGCCTCAGACAGTTTGCTTCGATCCATCCGTAGCCCAGAGAACATCACACTCTCGCTTTGGAGAACAAGAACACCAGATAATACAACCAGACAAGCAGCAGTAGGAGTGTTATCTCTCCGGAGAGCTCCGAAGCTGGGTAAACCGCTCGTGTGCTTCGCCTCGATCTGCTCTTCGTGCGACCTCCGCCCCCCACCGAACCGAAAGGGGCCCGGTCCGCCGGCCCCATAGGTGTTCGAGGATCAGTTTCCCCGACATCTTGGAATTTGAGTCCATCTACCTACATGGGTTAGTTTTTGCAAGGAAGAGCACTTGTGTATCCAAAAATGACAATCATGAAGCTTAACATAGAATTTGTGAGTGGATATGTTTGAGTGGTTCCGTGCTTCCTTGTCTTCAACCACCATAGTGTAGATACTTGGTGATGTAGGGATTGCTCAAGATGTGAGTAGATTACAATCTCATGGAATTTGATTCCACCAAGTACCTACATGGGTTAGATAACATGCAAGATACAAATATATCCAAGACATAAGATTTTCATCATAAGAGAAATATCAGGGATTAGTCATAAGCTCATGTCTTGCATGCATCCAATGGAGTTTCTACTCCAAGTTTGAAGCATCAATGATGTTCAATTCTCCTCTTAACCTGCAAAACACTTTCTCATCAAGAGGTTTAGTGAATATATCCGCTAATTTATTTTCGCTGCGAACATGCTTAAGATCAATGTCACCCTTAGCAACATGATCTCAAATGAAATGATGACGAACTTCAATATGCTTAGTTCGAGAATGTTGCACAGGATTATGACCAATTTTGATAGCACTTTCATTGTCACAAAGCAATGGAACATGTCTCACATATATCCCATAATCTTTAAGAGTTTGGGTTATCCAAAGTAGCTGAGCACAACATGAACCAGCGGCAATATATTCAGCTTTGGCGGTGGATAAGGATACCAAGTTTTGTTTCTTGGAGGACCAAGACACAAGAGATCTACCAAGAAATTGACAAGTACCCGAAGTTGACTTTCTATCAACCTTGTCTCCGGCATAGTCCGAGTCGGAATAGCCAACAAGATCGAAGGAGGCCCTCTTAGGATACCAAATGCCAAAGTTTGGTGTGTGGATTAAGTATCTCACTATCCTCTTCACAGCCTTAAGATGATATTCCTTAGGAGCAGCTTGATATCGTGCGCATATGCACACACTTAGCATGATATCGAGACGTGAAGCACATAGATATAACAATGAACCAATCATAGAGCGATAAACCTTTTGATCAACCGGTTCACTGTCTTTGGTTAAATCAAGATGTACACTAGTAGGCATGGGTGTAGACATACCTTTGCATTCTTGCATATTGAACTTCTTGAATAAGTCCTTGGTGTACTTCATTTGAGAAACAAAGGTACCTTCCTTAGTTTGCTTGATTTGCAACCCAAGAAAGAATTTGAGTTCACTCATCATAGACATCTCAAACTTCTCCGACATTAGCTTCCCAAACTTTTCACTAAAATGAGGGTTAGTCGAACCAAATATAATATCATCAACATAGATTTGGCACACAAATAGTTCTCCATTAACCCTTTTAGTAAAAAGAGTAGAATCAATTTCCCCAATTTCAAAGCCTTTTTTAATAAGGAACTTGGTCAAGCATTTATACCATGCTCTAGGCGCTTGTTTAAGACCATAAAGAGCTTTGTGAAGTTTGTAAACATGATTGGGTTTCTTAGGATTGACAAAGCTGGGAGGTTGCTTAACATAAACTTCCTCCTCTATTTCACCATTTAGAAAAGCACTTTTAATGTCCATTTGGTACAAGGTGATATCATGATGATTAGCATAGGCAAGTAAGATGCGAATGGACTCAAGTCTAGCAACAGGAGCATAAGTCTCACCATAGTCCATACCTTCGACTTGTGTGTAGCCTTGGGCGACGAGAGTGCTTTGTTGTGAACTACTTGTCCATCTTCATCTTGCTTGTTGTGAAACACCCATTTTGTACCGATGACGTTGTGGTTGTTGTCGGGCTTCTCAACCAATGTCCAAACTTGGTTCCTTTCAAAGTTATGTAGCTCTTCATGCATAGCATTTATCCAATCCGGATCTTCCAATGCTTCTTCAACCTTCATAGGTTCAACACTAGAGATGAAAGAATAGTTTTCACAAAAGTTAGCTAAACGAGTTTTAGAGCGAGTGATTCTCCCGGTTTGAATGTCATTGTAGATTTGCTCGACGGGATGATCTTTAGCAATTCTTGCTCGAACTCGTGGAAGCTTTTGCTTGGGTCTTCGTTGAACATCATCTTCATCTTGTTCTTCTTCTTGGCCTTCTTCATTGTTGGCATTGTCGTTCTCTTGTCGTGGTGGACAAGAAGGTTGTTGACGTTCATCTTGATGCACTTCCTCGTTTTCTTCATCTTGGTGTGTCCCACTTGTGGATGCTTCCGTGTCAACTCTTGGTTCACCTTGTCGTGAAGTAGAAGCTTCCACTTGGACGGACGAGGTACTCTCCTCCACCTCCGTTGGATGAACCTTGCCAATAGCCAAGTCTTGAATTGCTTCCGAAGGATCTTTGTCTCCTACATCAATTGGCAATTGCTCTACTTGCGAGCCGTTAGATTCATCAAACTTCACATCTACCGTCTCTTCAACCTTTCGGGTGAAATTGTTGTAGACACGGTAAGTGTGAGAGTTTGAGCCATAACCTAGTAGGAAACCTTCATGAGATTTAGGAGCAAATTTAGAGCGACGATGCTTATCAAGAATGTAGCACTTTGAGCCGAATACTCGAAAGTATCCAACTTGGGGTTTGTTACCGGTAAGAAGCTCGTATGCCGTCTTGCCGAGTAGCTTGTGAAGATACAAGCGATTTGTCGCATGACAAGCTGTCTCAACCGCTTCTGCCCAAAAGTGCTTCGGCGTCTTGTACTCATCAAGCATCGTTCTCGCAATTTCGATGAGCGTCCGGTTCTTCCTCTCAACAACTCCGTTTTGTTGAGGTGTGTACGTAGCCGAGAACTCATGTGAAATCCCTTCTTCGTCAAGCAAGGTGTCCACATTTGCGTTCTTGAACTCCGTTCCGTTGTCGCTGCGAACCTTCTTGATCTTCACTTCAAATTGATTTTGTGCCTTCCTAGCGAAGTTTTTGAAGATCTTTTGGACCTGCGATTTATCATCGAGAAAGAACACACACGTAAATCTTGAAAAATCATCAACTATAACTAGACCAAAAGAATTTCCACCGAGACTCTTGTAAGAGTTGGGACCGAAAAGATCCATGTGAAATAGCTCGAGTGGCCTCCTTGTAGTCATGATGTTCTTCATGGGATGCCTTCTTCCAACCTGTTTACCTGCTTGACAAGCACTGCAAAGTCTATCCTTATCAAATATGACATTGTTAACTCCAAGGATATGATTTCCTTTTATAAGCTTGTCAAGGTTTCGCATACCAACATGACCTAATCGTCTATGCCATAACCAACCTTTTGAGGATTTAGCAATAAAGCAAGTTTTAGGTTGAGCCTTTTTAGTGAAATCAACAATGTATAGATCACCTCTACGCACACTGATAAAGACCATTTTATGATTGTCTCGACGAAACACTTGGCAATCTACTTCAGTAAATAAGACATTGAAACCGAAATCAGCAAGTCTAGATACTGAAAGTAAGTTGTATCCAAGAGATTCAATGAGCATAACATTTTGTATGGAGATATCATGTGATATGGCCACCTTACTGAGGCCAACCACCTTACCCTTTGAGTTGTCACCGAAAGTGACATACTTTCGAGGACTATCATTATCAGCAAGCTCACGAAACATGTCTTTATCTCTGGTCATGTGATCGGTACATCCACTATCAAGAACCCATTCCTTTCCTACTGACATATATCCCCGAAGATTTGCCATAAGACCAAAATGTCTCATTGCATCATCAAGATCGAAGTCACTATCATCATCCTCATCATCCTCATCATAGTATCCATGTTCAACATCGTCATGTGGTGGATCAAGTCCTAGAGAGGGTAATTCATTAGAATGAGTTTGAAAATGATCTTGCTTATGAATTCTTATAGCTTCGGAAATAATATCACTAATAATCCCAACATTTCCTTTGGCACGCATAAGGTTTGTAAGCTCAAATAGACGATCACCAAACATAGGATCACTAGTATTCATCTTACTCAAAGCAATAGACTTATGAAGAATTTCATCAAGATTTTTCAAGGAATAATCTGGAAATTGTTCCACAAGAAATTTCCATATGTGTAGGCACACTTGAAAGTAGGCAAACATCCAATCAAGTTTCTAGGCAATCCTCTAATGATAAGTTCGGCAGTTCTAAGATTCCTAATCATGTCAATTGACTCATCATGGGCAGGATGCATAGGATCAACATAAGGTGCACAAGGTCTAGCAATGTACTTGTTCAAATGATATTGATTGAAAATAACAAGCATCTCATTTTTCCACTCATGAAAATACTCTCCATCAAGAATAGGCACTCTATGTCTAAGACTCCGAATAGTAGACCCATCCATCTTCCTCCAATGGTGATTAAACCAAAGCAATGGAGACCAATGCTCCGATACCACTTGTAGGACCTTGAGAAGAGGTGTCTAGAGGGGGGGGTGATTAGACACTAAGTACCAAAGTTCGGTTTTTAAGTTTCCTTTGGTTTAAGTGGAGATTAGGCACAAGTTTAACATTCACAATACATATCAAGCAAGCATGCACAAAGTATATGAGCAGCGGAAAGTAAAGCATGCAATTTGCAAGAATGTAAAGGGAAGGGTTTGGATGATTCAAACGCAATTGGAGACACGGATGTTTTTGGCGTGGTTCCGATAGGTGGTGCTATCGTACATCCACGTTGATGGAGACTTCAACCCACGAAGGGTAACGGTTGCGCGAGTCCACAGAGGGCTCCACCCATGAAGGGTCCACGAAGAAGCAACCTTGTCTATCCCACCATGGTCGTTGCCCACGAAGGACTTTCCTCACTAGCGGTAGATCTTCACGAAGTAGGCGATCTCCTTGCCCTTACACACTCCTTGGTTCAACACCACAATGTTGTTGGAGGCTCCCAAGTGACACCTAGCCAATCTAGGAGACACCACTCTCCAAGAAGTAACAAATGGTGCGTTGATGATGAATTCCTTGCTCTTGTCCTTCAAATGATAGTCTCCCCAACACTCAACTCTCTCTCATAGGTTTCGGATCTGGTGGAAAGAAGATTTGAGTGGAAAGCAACTTGGGGAAGGCTAGAGATCAAGATTCATATGGTAGGAATGGAATATCTTGGCCTCAACACATGAGTAGGTAGTTCTCTCTCAGAAAATGTATGCTGGAAGTGTAGGTTCAGTCTGATGGCTCTCTCCACGAATGAAGAGGAGGTGGAGGGGTATATATAGCCTCCACACAAAATCTAACCGTTACGCACAATTTACCAAACTCGGTGGGACCGATTCAACAGACTCGGTCGGACCGATTTCGTAAACCTAGTGACCGTTAGTGATTTTCGGTGGGACTGACATGCATCTCGGTGAGACCGATGCGGTTAGGGTTAGGGCATAACATAATCTCGGTAAGACCGATTACACAAACTTGGTGAGACTGATTTGGTGATAAGCTTTCTAGAGAGTTGGTCAGGTAAACTCGGTGGGACCGATTTGCTCTTTTCGATGAGACCGAAATGTTACAAAAAGGGAGCAGAGAGTTTACATTGCAATCTCGGTGGGACCGATCGCTCACTTCAGTTAGACCGAAACGTTACGAAGGGAAACAGAGAGATTACAATCCCATCTCGGTGAGACCGAGATCCCTATCGGTAAGACCGATTTGCTTACGGTTTGTGGCAGTGGCTCTGACTTTTGGAATCGGTGGCGCCGGATAGAAAGAATCGGTGTGACCGATTTTGGCTTTGGGTTTAGGTCATTTGTGGAAGTGGGAAAGCAGTTGAGGGTTTTGGAGCATATCACTAAGCACATGAAGCAAGAGGCTCATTAAGCAACACCTCATCCCTCCTTGATAGTATTGGCTTTTCCTATAGACTCAATGTGATCTTGGATCACTAAAATATAAAATGAAGAGTCTTGAGCTTTTGAGCTTGAGCCAATCCTTTGTCCCTAGCATCTTGAAGGAGTTCCCACATCCTTTAGTCCATGCCACTCCATTGTTGAACTTATCTGAAACATACTAGATAAAAGTGTTAGTCCAACAAGAGATATGTTGACATTAATTACCAAAACCACCTAGGGAGCACTTGTGCTTTCACATCTCGTAGCATGTGTACACACTCTTGGCCAAGAAATTGAGGTGAGCTTCATACAGTCTCCGCATCAAGGTCCCGTACCAGGCTACAGGATTTTTCTTGGCATCCTCCTTCATGTTTTCATAGTAGGGTCCGATGATGGCCGAGGCGAGGTGAACAAGGGAGTCCTTCTCCTTCTTGCTTCCCTAGACCCTGTAGTGGCCATGGGTGTCGACAAGCTTCTTGCAGGCCAAGCCTGAAACCCTGAGCGATTTTACAACGTTGATGGTGTCCACCATAGCGAACTTGTAGTCAAGGATGTTGACGAACCTGGCAAAATGCTTATAAGGCCTTGTGTCTAGGGAGTAGTGGTGGACAAGGACGTGATGGCGCACACACAACTGGGCGACAACAACCTTCTGATCATATCCGAAATGAACCTCGGTGTACTAGAGGTCGATGCCGGCAACTTTTTACTTATCATCCTGAGCAAGCAACTGCTCCATTGTGTTGATGGAGTCTTCTACCATGGCCGGTTAATTGGTGTACACCATCGAGAGGCCTTTCTTCCTCACATGGGTGTCCACTTGATGCATGCTGAACTCCATTGGAGCGCCGCTAGATATCCTCTTTGTATGTGTCGTCGTGGGTGTGCTTGTTTGTGTTGTCGGGCGCGATCAAAAGGTTAAAGGGACTAAAGTTATAATGTCTGCAAGAATAAATGGGGAGGCCAGACGGCCTGGAATATCGGCATGTCCAGATGGTAGTTTTGGTGGCGCGTAACTCCATCGTGGGCCACACGTAACTGCATCGTGGCGACGCTCGCGATGCAACCGCATGCATATGGGGGACCTAACATGATCGTGCGCCAACCCCAACTGCTAGCAGAGCGCGCGTGGAGGAACCTGAAAACAGAGCACACAGAGGAACGTGGGAAGAGCGCGTGGAGGGACCCAAGAAGAGCGTTGTGGCCGCCTAACGGTGAGTAGAGCGTGCCGAGGGACACGAGCAAAGGCCTGCACGATGAGGTGAACGCGGGCAGCAGACGACGGTGCATCATCTAATTGTGTGGGAAGACCGATAATAACACAGAGATTTCCTGCTAATGAGTTGTGTATGTTCATGGCAAACGCTTGCTGGTAAATAATTGTCTACATTATTGAAATCATCATCGACGTGTTCCTTAGTTTAATCGTTTTCCATGTGATTTGCTCAGTCTGCACAATATCTATGCTCTTTGTGTACAGAACAATATTCTTTAGTATGAATAATGTGCTCTGTTGGGCACACAAGTATATGGATCACACCCATGGGTGAGAAATGTGCGCGCATGCATTCACTACAAAAAAATACACTTCCATGACGATACATGTTTGTCATAGTAGGTCATGTTTTCTATCATGCATGTACATCCATGACGATTTTATGATAGAATCAAGATAGTCATACATGTGATGTTGTAGAAGTGTTCCATGACATTACCAAAATTATCATGACGGAAGTGTCCACTTCCATGATGATAAATCACGCGTCATAGAAGTGCTTTCGTCAAGGGTGACCGACACGTGGCATCCACCATAACGGGTCGCTGTTAAGCTATCGGTTCCGGTTGGGATCCGTTAACCCGTTAACAGCCTGGACCAATGGGGATTTTGCACGTGTAAAATTCTAAATGGTCAAAGGAACCACGTGTCGGCTCACCATTGGGACAAATTTCATCCACTCATTGGACCGAAGGCGCCTATGATACATCGACACATGGAATGGCCCAACAGAGGCCCATTCGAGCGAAAAGGCTGGCCCGTTTGACTTGGTCAAAAGGTAGCGGGCCGGCCCACGGAAAGCCTGTTAACGGCCTATTCGCATATAGCCCATTTACAACCTGCTAACTCACGGCCCGTCACGGCCAACCGGAATTTGGCCCAGTAGCGTCATTTGGGCCGTCTAATATGATTCCAGCCCATTGTAATTTCTGGCCCAAGTATGGCCCATGACGTCTTCCGGCCCATAGGAGGCCCTTTGTAACTCTAGGCCCATTAAAGGCCCGAGATGAAACTGGCCCATGTGACACCCCCGATTCAATTGTACACTAATCATACACGCAAATGTGTACGATCAAGATCAGGGACTCACCGGAAGATATCACAACACAACTCTAGACACAAATTAAAATAGTACAAGATTTATATTACAAGCCAGGGGCCTCGAGGGGTCGAATACATAAGCTTGCATACAAACGAGTCAGCGGAAGCAACATTATCTAAGTACAGACATAAGTTAAACAAGCTTGCCTTAAGAAGGCTAGCACAAAAGCAATATCGACCGAAAAGGAAAGGCCTCTTTCCTGGGAGCCTCCTAACTACTCCTGGTCGTCGGCGTCCGTCATGTGGTAGTAGGCACCCACGGGGTAACAGTAGTCGTCGTCGATGGCAGCGGTCTCAGGGGCTCCATCATCTGGTTGCATCAAATAGATATGGGAAAAAAATAAAGCAAAGCAAATGTGAGTACTCATCCAAAGTAATCAGCAAGCAAGGATCTACACTAAATATGCAATTTTATCAAAGGAAGGATGTATATGCGGACTGGGCTGTAGAAATGCCAGAATAGAGGGGAGAGCCTAGTCCTATCGAAGACTAGCATCTTCAGCATCTTCAGCAGTCTTGCAGCATTAGAAAAGTACAAACTTGCATAAAGTAAAGTCGTAGTAGTGGCATCTATCTCGCCCAGAGATCCTTCCTCGACACTCTGCGAGAAAGTAATCCCAGAGCCATACTATCCATTTCTCATCTCAAGTATCCAGTTCTAGTTGTATCGATCGGGATACAACTCCGAGTGTCCGTTACCGTAGGACAGGCTATCGATAGATGTTTTCTTCCCTGCAGGGGTGCACCAACTTACCTACCACACTTGCTTAACTCCGGCCGGACACACTTTACTGGGTCATGCCCGGCCTCGGTCAAACGATACGCCGCAACCCGACCAAGGCTTAATAGAGAGGTCAGCACGCGGGTCTACATCCTAAGTGCGCAGGGGTCTTGAGCCCATCGTCCTTTGCACTCCTGCACGTTGCGTACATAGCCGGTGAGAAGACCTAGCTACCTCCTTAAAAAGGCAAGTGCTTACGCAGTCCAACCCGGTAGTGCCGCTTAGTCGCATGACGTCTATTAAGCTTCAGTTGATGTATACGAGGCAGAACGCCCATACTATGCCCACAGGATGGTTAGTGCTATCAGGCAGAGGCCCCTCGGATCAAATATCCGAATCATAGAGGATTAGGAGTGCGCGGTAATGAGCAGAGACTCACGATCGATGTGACGCCGTCGCCCCGTCTCGAGGACTTGCGGCAAGGGCTAAGAATGCCCGGCCACACCAAATAGTTATCTCACGGGCACCTTCTAGGTCAACCCGACTCCACATCACTCGCATCACATGCTCGCACGGGTACCCCTCAGGGCCGACCAATCTTTAACCAATTTAATCAGTAACAATAGTAATGTAAAGGCAATCCGTGTCGCTACCACATCAAGAAGGAACCTGAGGCACCACCCTCGTTGGATTCCCACCTGATGTAAACGTCAAGGTGAACGTAAGAGGAAATCACCCTCGAGGTTCACACTTGAGGTGTTGCACGACAGCGTCGTTGTCGGAAGTGGAAAAGGAGGAATCACCCTCGATGACCACGACCGGGGTAAATACTCCACAGAGTTAGCATCAAAAGTGCTAATGAGGTATCACCCTCGGCACTCAATAGTAATGCTGCGGTGTCGTACAACTAAGGGGAGTGTTGTGCGGCGCCGGGGCTTGGTCTTCAATCCCGTGGGGCAGTTGGGTCAACATGGGATCTCTGATGGGTCTCTAACCAGCCTATACTAAGCATTTTAGGATAAACATGTATGTAACAATAGCAGGGTAAAAGATCAGGCTATGCATTAGAATAGTAAAGAAGTAGCAGTAGCAATTTCTAATGCAAGCATAAGAGAAGAGAATAGGCGATATCAGAATGTTCAAAGGGGGGGCTGCTTGCCTAGTTGCTAGCGGCAAAGGCAGGGTCGTCGATGACGTAGTCGATCACAGGGACAACATCGGTCTCGGGGACTATCGAAGAGAAGAGGGGGAAGAAGCAGATAAGTACGCAGTAATCATATGCAACACAGAGTATGCTATGCTAACGTGCAGTGCAGGGTGGCCTAAAGATATGTCTAAGTCATTTAGTTACTTTAGGATTAAAGTTGGATTTAATAACCAGTATATATGCACTATTCATCTACCGTAAACGGGCCAAAAGTTATGGGTAAACCTCCGTAGAGGGTTCCGACATAGAAACAGATGACACGATTAGATTCATCTCATTGTTCTGGGCAACTTTCATGTACAAATTTTTTTGATCTGAGTTACGGTTTATTTTCTGTGATTTATCAAAGTTTTAACAAATTTTCTGAAATTATTTTAATTAACAGAATTAGCTAGAAAAGGAATATGACATTAGCATGACGCAAGCATGGCATCAGCGGTCGGCTAACCAGTTGACCAGTCAACTGGGGCCCACAAGTTAGTGACTGGGGCTGCCCAGTCAGCCATTGACCTGGTCAACTGGGCCCACGGGGCCCACCTACCAGTGACTCATGGGGTGGCCACATGGGCGTCACATCAGCGCCGACTGCCGGAGTTACTCCGGTGAGCCCGTAACGCGGCGGTGAGCTCTTGCGAGCTCGGAAACGCGCTACGGTGGCTTGTTTTGCGCATGGTTGGGCTCTCTGGAATGGGCGCTTCGTGCCGCATCCGATGGAGGTGGCCTCACAGGCCGGGGTGGCCGGAATCGGCGACGGTGATGACGGCATGCGATGGCGGCTATGGTTGGTGCTCGGGTTCGGCGTTGCATTGAGCGCGCGAGCGAACTAGGTGACCATGGGTGATCTATGCGGCGTGGTGAGCTCGATGGGCACGAGCCCAGAACCATTTGGTCATCGGGGGATCGCCAGCGTCAAGCTCCGCGGCGATGCGCTCGGGCATGAGCGAGGCAACAGCTATGGCGACAGGAAGGGAACGGAAAGAGGGGAAAGAAGGTGCAGCAGCTCACAGTGGAAGTCGCGGGTGAGGTCGGGGACGCGGGGTGACGTGCGGTGGTGGCAAACGACAACGAGGTGTACGGCGGCCGGAGAAGAGGAAGCCGAGCTTGGGGAAGATGCGGAGCTCCCCGAGGCGAACTGGCAGTCCAAGGGGATGGGGATGGCCACAACGCAGCTCCGGGACGTCTTCGAGAGCGCCAGTGAGGTCACTGGACGCGCCACTGAGGTCACTGGCCGCACCACTGACGAGGCAGTGGCGACGGGCGAGGAACGGCGGCAATGGCGCTCGAGCGCTGATGAAATCGAGGGGGAGAGAGCGAGGAAGGAGGGGCACAGAGTGGGGCAAGTGGAGTGGAGGCGGGTATCGAGGAGGCGGGGAGGCAAGTTGGGAGGGAAGAGGGGAGCCCGAGGTGTCGGGGGGCCTTATCCCCCTCGACGCCTGCGAGCTGGTGTGGTGGGGCATGCTCGGCCGTGCCCCGGTCGGTTGTACAGGGAGGGGAGCGACCGGGAGGGGGAGTGGGCCGGCTCACTAGGGTGGGCCGAGGCCCAGGGGCAGTGGGGGTGTTCGCTCTCTCCCCCCTGCGTTTTCTTTTCCTTTTTAGTAGCGTTTTCTTTTCTTTTAGCCATAATTGACTTTGCAAAAATAAGCCACTGGCCAAAACAATTTCAAATAATTATTTGGCACTGCCGCAAAAATATTGTGAGGCTTTAGAAAAAGTTTACAATTTTTATAAATTAATAAGGAATTTAATTTATTGTTTAGGTCACTGTTTTAAGTAGTTTAGGCCACTTAAACATTCTGCAAAAATGTTGTTTCACCACCAATATTTTTTATGGATTATTTGGCACATATGAACATTTTAGTTTTCATGTTCGAGCAATTTTGAATTTCACTCAGAATTTGAAATTGAATTCAACTGGAATTTGAAAGAGGTATTAGACAATGATGATCAAACACTTGTTTAGCAAAAAGATTAACTTAACCCCAAGGGTTACTGTAGCATCATTACTCAGGGGTGTTACAACTCTCCTCCTCTAAAAGAAATTGTCGTCCCGAGAATTAAGTGGTAGAAGGGAAAAGATCGAGGTATTCAGCACGGATGTTATCCTCACGTTCCCAAGTGGCTTAATCTTCAGTATGATTTGACCATTTTACCTTGAGGAACTTGGTAACCTCGTGGCGGGTTCGACGTTTAGCTTCTTCAAGAATGCGGATCGGATGCTCTTTTTAAGTGAGGTCATCTTGCACTTCAATCAGTTCTGGATCCACTTCACATTCCGGATCCTTGAAGCATCGAAGAAGTTGCAACACGTGGAAGATGTCATGGATGTGAGAGAACTGAGGTGGAAAATCCAGTTGATAAGCCACCAGTCCACGACGAGTGAGAATGCGAAAGGGACCAATGTAGCGCGGAGCTAGCTTGCCCTTGACTCTGAACCGATGAGTGCCTATCAAAGGACTGACACGCAGATAAGCTTGATCACCAGGTTGATAAGTTGAACCCAGTGTTTCTGGTCATAGTTGCTCTTTTGGTGGGACTGGGCTGCCTTCAGATTATCTCGGACAATGCAAACCTGTTCTTCAGCTTGTTGAATAATGTCCGGACCAACGAGTGTCTGTTCCCCGTTTCTGACTGTCAGATTACGGGTTTCAAAAATCCTTGAGAGGTTCGAACTCTGGGGTGCGTGGGGAGATCTCAACCTACCTAGTCTGCCTACTCGCAATCCTCCTAAGCTTAGTGCGTCAAGCTCAAAGAGACAAAGAGACACGTCAGTTTATCCTGGTTCGGGCCACCTTGCGGTGTAATACCCTACACCGGCGTTTTTTGTGGATTGCCTGGGATGGCTGAGGATGAACTAGTATAGTGGATGAACTGGCCCCAGGAGATGAGGTGTTCTTGAGCTCAAGGGAGCCGGTGTGGTGTGGGCTAGTTCGACTTGTCCTGCCTCTGTGGTGGTGGCTAGTCCTATTTATAGTGGCCTTGGTCCTCTTAACAAATATTGGAAGGAAGGGATCCCATAATGGCTAGATTTGAAAGGGGACAAGGAGTACAGCTTATCCTGACAAAAGTAGTCTTCGCCTGCGAAAAGCCTCTGGTCGTGACGCTGCGGTGGGCTCGTCGATGACCTCCGCCCTGCCGTCCTGCCGGTCTTGGTCTCGTAGCACCAGAATGGCAACCTTTGGCTGATTCCTCGGGATTCTGCGCCTGTGACTTGCCTCCATTGCACCGAAGAGGAAACCTGCGCTCTGCACCCACTTGGAGCGCGCCTAGCGCTCGCCTGGCCTTGGTCGTCATGGCTCACGTCAGCTGAGCCTCATGAGGTAAACCTTGCATAGAACTCTCCACCCCTCGGGAGCCAGCCTAAGGAGGCCGATCCCCTCGGGGGTCTTGGTTTCGTCCGCTTCGCGAGCGAGGGTCTTGAGTTGTTGATGCTGAAGCTGGGTCATACCAGGACGTTGATGGAGCCACATGGTGGGCTGCAGGCAGGCAGGGATGGATACCTCCATATCCAGAACGCCTACAGTAGCCCTCGGGCCCAAGGCGCGCTCGGACTTGCCTTCTGG
The DNA here is from genome assembly GCF_018294505.1 of Triticum aestivum. Classification (NCBI taxonomy): domain Eukaryota; kingdom Viridiplantae; phylum Streptophyta; class Magnoliopsida; order Poales; family Poaceae; genus Triticum; species Triticum aestivum. The sequence goes on along the minus strand of NC_057795.1, from coordinate 184,130,831 downwards.
GCGAAGCCAAATGGCAAGTGCGGAGCACCGCGGGCCCTAACCACCTACGGCCTTGATAACATGTGGCGGTTGATGGGACGTGAGAATATCCACTTCCCCACGCCTCCTTGATATCCAGTAGGCCTAGCGGTTACCCGTTGTCAGTGCAACTCCCCCTTCACAGATTGTCACGCTCGGCTCTTGCTTCTTCCTTTCCAATCTCGCCACCCCGTCCGTAGATCCGGTGCCGACACCTCGCCCCTCTTCTGGCACTCGCCATGGCTCCCAAGATGAGGAAGAAGAAGGGGAAGCCGCATGCCCCGGCCAGTCCTCCGCCGGCCTTGGAGCCAGCCCTCGAGCAATCGACGGTGATCAACCAGGAGGGGCTGGACAAGGTCCGCCACGTGCTTGCAGCCGATTCCAATGAGTGGAGGGCGATGGCCGTCCGCCCTGCATCTTGGTGAGTGAAGGAGATGAGTGCCACCAAGATCCCCATCTATCTCCATGCTCTTCTCGCGGGGCTAATTCCTCCCTTCTCCCCCTTCTTGAATGCTGTGATTTCGCATTACAACATCCACCTGCTACATCTGGACCCCCGCCCTGTTATCCTTCTCGCTGTCTTCGCCTTCCTCGCGAGGCCATGGTCGGCATTACTCCATCCGTGGCACTATTTTACCATTTCTTTTGCTTCGGCTGGTCGACGCACGCTAATGCTCTGGGCGCGCGACCTTCGAAGCTGTGGCCACAACTGCTGGTTCAGTAATCAACTTCGAGCTCTTGCCTATGCGAAGGGATTCCGAAAGCAGTGGTTGTTGATGGAAGCCGGCGCATTCAGCCCCCTGCTCTTGATTCCTGGGGCGCCAGCCTCGCCTAGCTCCGGTTGGCGCCACGAGATCGGCGCCTTCCTTTCGTCTGGAAGAGGTTGGCGAGGCTACAGGAACTGGAAGTGACGGCGCCGATAGTGGTGAAGGAATTCTTCAGGCAGCGCATCGCTCCCCTCCAGCGCCATTCTCGCCCAATGTGGAACCTCGCGGGTGTTGAGGATCCGATGAGGCTGTAGAGGCCATTACTGGCTCCTGGGAGCATGAGCATGGTGCTCAAACTCTTGACGGGCGAACCCGAGCCTGCTGACCTTCCGGGGGGTGGCTGCCTTCTCTATCAGTGCTCAAACAAGGCGGCCTTCGCTGGGCAGATGCCTTTATTCAACGAGTGGGGATTACTTCCAGAGGGCCTCGAGGGGCCCTACGAGAATCCCATCTTTGCGGCTCCCCTTCTACTCGATCCTGCCGTGTCCACCGTGAGTGCGGAGGCAGGGGAGTGCTCGCGGCCTGCAGCTGATGAGGGCTCCTCCGGAGGCTTGGTGCCGACGAGGGGCCAGGAGGTCGGGGCTCCTGAGGTCCTACAGGGTGGCGCCGCGGATCTGGCGCGATCCCAAGCTCTAGAGGCGGAGGCCCCTGACGTCCGGGGCGATGGCTTCGAGGTGGCTACAGACAACGAGGAGTCCACCAATGGCTCCGGAGCCATGAACCAGATGATCCTGCCGGGCGCTGCTGCCCCTGAGGTCCCTGCCCTAGCTGCCCCGCCGAACGCTCCTCCTCCCGAGGATCGCCGTCGGGGTCCATTCGGCCCTGCCTGTGCCTTGAGTCGCTCTGGAAGAGGAAGAGGTCCCCGTGCCGCAGCGATGGCACCCGTCGGCTGCTGAAGCCGAGGAGATACGTGGCTGCCGATGAGTAAGTACCTTTGCTCTTGATTCCTTGTGCACCACGTTTTCTCATAAACATGATCTTGTAGGGTTCCCACGAAGGCGAAACCCCGTGAGGCGGGCGCCCCCAAGGATTCCAGCTTGACACCCGCACACAGCCCCCGGTGCCCTGGTCCTGCACAGGGCGTGGGGCTGACTCGAGCTGCCGCGACGCCGCGAGGGTGCCTCGGAACCGGCCCCCCTGCTCCCTCTCCCCACGACTCAGCCCGTGAAATGGGGGATGCACCAGTGATCATTCCTCTTGTAATTGCTGGCAAGGGGTGCCCCTTGGGCGGCTTTCGTCTTTAGGTTGCGGGGCTACACCAGCCAGCCCCCGGCCGGCGGCTGGCGGGGTACCTAGCGCCTCCCGGGCACCCTCCGAGGCCGACGAAAGTCTTGGCGACGCACTTGCGCTCGCTCATGGGCGTAGTACCGTACGCTTCGGGCTCTTCGGTGAGGTGATGCATGCGATGATCCATCTTGGCGGGGAGCTCGCCAATGTCGACACCAGGCTTGAGGCGGAAAACCGCCGCCTAGAGCATGAGTGGCAACAGCTGAAGGTTGCCATTAACCACGGGAGACTTCAATGCAACGAAGCCGATGAGCGTGCTGCGGCCTCGCTCGCGACTTCTCGCGAGGCTTGCGCCCGCGCCATGGAAGAGGCTGAGGCAACCAACCGCCATCGCGAGGTGGCCGAGGAGCGGGAGCGAGAGCTTCTGTCTTCGAGTGCGGCCCTTGAGCGCGAAGTCGAGGAGCACCGCGCCCTTCTGGCCTCTGTCGGATTTCGGGTTCCGATAGACCCTTGAGGTTCGAACACTAGGGTGCGCACGAAGATCTTTCCCCTACCAGCTCACGTCTCGAAGTCTCAGAAGGATCTAAGCAAGAAAGATGAACACACAAGGGACACAAGATTTATACTGGTTCGGGCCACCATTGTGGTGTAATACCCTACTCCAGTGTGTGGTGTGGTGGATTGCCTCAGGGGCTGATGATGAACAATACAAAGGGAGAACAGCCTCGCGAGGGGCTGTTCTTGAGCTGGTGCGATGAACTACTTGGGTGAGTTCAGTCGCCTCTCTCTCTGCTCGATTTGTTCTCTCCCTCCCTCTACCCTATGGTGGCTAGTCCTATTTATAGAGGGAGGCCCTGGGCCTCTTCCCAAATAATGAGCGGGAAGGGCACCAACAATTGGCCATTTTGAAGGGGAACATCTGGTACACTTATCCTGAATAAAGATGGTCTTCTGCTACAAAAGGCTCTGACGATGACACCGTCCTGGGCTCCACGATGACCTCCATCCTGCCGTTCTGCTGGTCTTGGTCTTGTTGCACCGAAACGGTAACCTTTGCCTGATGCCTTGGCCTGTACTTGCCCCCCTTGCACCAAAGGGGAAACAAGGACACTACACAGGCCGGCGCCCGCCTGGCGCCTGCCTGATCTCGATCATCATGGCTTGCGTCATGGGCTCCACACGAGGTACCCTGCCTTGACCTCTCAGCCTCCTCGCGAGCCTGCCTAAGGAGGCTGCTCCTGGGAAAGCTTCCTGTCGTCCACCTCACGAGGCTTGGCCCCTCACGAGGTTCTTGAGCTTGGGTTGATGAAGCTAGGCTGCACTGGGCCCCCACTTGAGCAATGCCACAGGCCGTAGGCAGGCAAGTCTAGGGACCCCCGTTCCCAGAACACCGACAGTAGCCCCCAGGACCAAGGCGTGCCTAGACTTGGCTTAGCGGAGAAGCGAAGGGGCAAGTGCGAAGCGTCGCGGGCCCCAATAGCCTGCGGCCTTGGGCGCCGCGTGGCGGTTGATTGGACGTGGGCGCCTCTGCTTCCCCATGATGCCTCATAACACGCCCGGCTAGGCGGACCCGTGGTTGTACACAACCATTCCCCTTTCACCGCCTGCGTGTTTCCTGCCCTTCCTTCTTCCTCAAGCTCCAACCTCCGCCTCCAATCCGACTCGAACCCCCCTTTTCTCATTGCCATGGCGCCAATGAAGAAGGAAAAGGGGAAGAAGCCTGTGTCGTCATCCCGCTCGCCTCCAGCGGTGGCCCACGCCATTAACCGGTCCATCATACTCAATCCTGAAGCCTTGAATAAGGTCCGCTCTGCTCTCGCCACCATCTTCAACGAGTGCGGCAGGACCACGGTCTGGCCTGCGTCCCATGCCTCCTTTGATAGGGTCGTCACGGAGGTCCGGTTCTTCGCCGATGCCCTGTGGGCGGGTCTGGTTCCCCCCTTTTCCGCTTTCTTCAATGCGGTGCTCTCCCATTATCATATCCACATGATGCACCTCGGGCCTGAGTCCATTACCCTCCAGGCTGTCTTCGCTTTCGTTTGTGAGGCTATGGTGGGCATTCCTCCTTCCGTTGCTCTGTTGTGCCATTTCTTCTCTCTGCGCCTGAGTGACCCCACTCAATGCTCGGGGTGCGTGAGCTTCCTCGCCGTGCCAGAGACAGCTGCTTCAGGGATGGACTTCAGCCTTCCTCCCTCTGAGGCCAGGTTCAGAGAGCGGTGGCTGTATGTGGATGCCGGGGTGCCCAGCCCCCTGCTCTCGCACCCGACCCGACCTGCTGTTCCCTACTCAGGCTGGGGTCATGAGATGCTAGCGAGCCCCCGGCCCGCCTTTGTCTGGCGCCGCTTCGAGAGTTTGAGGGCGCTCGACGTGACGGCGCCCAAGGTGGTGAAGGAGTTCCTCCAGCACCGCCTTGCTCCTCTTCAGCGCCACTCCCGTCGGATGTGGGACTTTGCGGGGTACAAAGACCACATGCGGCTTCAGGAGGAGGACCTGGCGCCTGAAGCGCAGGGGAAGGTGCTCAGGGTCCTGACTGGCGATCCTTCCCCGGGCAGCCTTCGACATGATGGTGCCCTCTTGTACCTTTGTTCGGGCAGGGCCGGTTTCGTGAGGCAGATGCCCAGCTTTGACGAGTGGGGGCTGCGCCCAGCTGGCCTCACGGGCCCCCGCGAGAATGCAGTCACTGTGGTTGCTCTTCCGGTCGCCCAAAGCGGCTTTGTCTCAGGCGATGGAGCGGGGAGACAAGAACCACCGGGAGCTGAAGGGGATGATGTTGAGGCGCTGACGCCGCGCGGAGCTTCGAAGGCGGCGTCTCCAGAAGCCCGTCCTGGGGCAGCGGCAGGTGAGGAGTCGCGGCGCACGGCTCCCGAGGTCGGGGCTCCCGAGGCCCCGGTCGTTCCTCCAGAGGCCATGACTGGCGACGTCCCCCAGGCCGGTCCCCTTGGCACTGATCACCTTGACGCCTCTTCCATGCCGCAAACCGACCCCTGCGCCGAGCGCTTGGACCGGTTTCGTGTAGACTTCGCGGCCCTACGAAAGAGGAAGGAGGCCTTGGGTGGCGATGATCGCCCCTGCCGCCTGTTGAAGCGCAGGAAGTATTTTGCCATGGACAAGTAGGTCCTCTTCCCTCTTTGATTCTTTACCTCTCTATTCTTGCTGCTCATTGTGGCCTTTTAGGGCCCTTCTTGCTGAGTTCGCGGAGACGGCCAAGGAGCCATCCCCCCAAGCTTTGTCCTCTCTGCTGACCCTTGGCGCGCCGAGCTTGAGCGGCGCCTCTGCCACTCGGCCGGTCAGAGAAGTGGCCCTTCCCGCTGGGCACCTCGAGCCTATGCGCTTGCTATCCTCCCTTCACGAGTTCCCCTGGGGCAAAACCAGCTTGCCCCGTGCTCCTTCCTTGATCATGGACGGTGATTGGCTGAAGTCAGTCTTGAGCTCCTCTTCTAGGGACGGACCGGTGCCAGGCCGGGCCCCTAGCAAGGTCCGTCAGGCGATCGGTGGGGCGCCAGCCCCCAGCCCCGCGCCGGGAGGGGACATGCAGCCTCAAGGCCCTCCGCGTACACCAGAGGCAGAAGGTGATGCAGAAGACGTGCTCAGGTGCGCTCGGGAGCGTCACACCCTTCGCCAAGAGTTCCTTCCAGGGGTGGCGGAATCAGTGAGCTGAGGAGAGGCGCAAGCTGAAGGTAGCCGTCGCCCTTGCATGTCACCAGCGTGACCTTGATAACACGAAGGCTGAAGCGTCGCTGGCGGCCTCGCGAGAGGCCTGTGTCCAGGACATCGAGGAGGCCCGGGAGGCAGACCAACGGCGCAAGGATGCGGAGGAGCGCGCGTGGGGGCTTCAAGCATGGAGCAACTCCCTGGAGCAACAAGTGTAACTGCGCCAGGCGGCCCTTTTGTCGCTGAAGGAGGATTCCATCGACCAGGCGGAGCTCCAGAAGTGCGAGGAGGCGCTGACGCTCGAGGCCGCTGAGCGCAACCTTGACCTCGAGTGGTTGGAGAAGAGGGAGCGCCTGGTGACCCAGGCGGAGGATGACGTCGCCGTGCTTGCAGCCCGAGTCCAAGAAGAGATCGACCGCCGCGTGGCGGATGCTCGCTCGGGCCTCTAGCGCCAATACGAAGCGAGGTTGGAGTTGATTAGGGCCGAAACTGAGGGTAGGACCGTGGCCCTCAGGGCCAAACTGGCCGAAGTGACGCGGGGTGGGGACTCCTCCGCATGCGCTCTTGGTGCAGCGCAGGGGAGCTGGCTTCCTCCCGTGCCGAGCTGTTTCTTCTCCAACAGAGGGTTGATGGTGCCGAGGCCATCGCTCGGTGGAATGAGGACAAGATCCGTCAGTGGCACATTCTGGAGCACGAGCATGCCCCCATGCTCCGAACACTCAGGGAACGGGCTAACACAACCTTGAGCAACATTTGCGAGGCTGCTGCCAAGGAGCCGCATGAGACCAACTACGCCGGCAACCTCCAGTATTTCACTGACGTGGTGACGCTTCTGGAGAACCGCTCCGAGAGGTCTCGTCGGCTTGTCGAGGAGAGGAGCCGAGACTTGCTCGGGCGTGCCTTCTCCCGTGTCTTCAGCTATCTGTAGGACAGGGACCCCCACTTCTACTTCGACTCCGCCATCGCACCGGTGCCCGTAGCCATCCGGGGCGACCTGGCGCAATGGGGGGAGGACAACGTGGATGCACTGGTCAGGGCCTTCGCGTCTGATGATGACGGCGTGATTGTGGCCACCGACGAAGGCAGCGTTGTGGACGGGCCTGGCACTGGCGGAGGTGCTGGTGGTGGCGGCGATGATGCCAGCGACGCCTCTAGAGGTGCCCCAGAAGACGCGGTGAGTGATATGTCTGATTGATCGTATGTCGCCGCTGTTTACCCTGCATGAAGAAGGCTCGGGCTTGGCCCTGAAGATTGTAAGAGCGTTTTGGGAGGGGAAACCCCTCATGTAAAAATTTGCAATCAGTACCCTGGTAAACATGACGCTGCGTGTGAGCTTAGCGACTGGCCCGGTGATGGGTCAGCTGACTTGTTTACCTTTTGACCCCGAGGAGTCCCGAGTGGGCCTACGGGGGCCGCAACACTTCGAGTGTCTTCTTGGTGACCCCATTGACCCTACGGTGAGAACCTCCGGAGAGGGTGCGGCGACAGCGGTCCGGATTGTAGACGTGCTCGGCCTGGCCCGCCTCGCGAGGAGCTCACGAGGGGAGGCAGCTGACGCTAACTTGGGACGTAAAGCCAAAACCAGAACACGAGAGATTGCTCGAATGAGACTAAACACCCCTTCCCCAGACACACGCAAGTCTCAAGCTCAAATCCAACTTAAATTCAAATCGAAGAAACTTGTCAACAAGGGAAAATGCAAAAGGCAAAAAGCCGCGTCCGGCACCTAGTCTAGTCTTCGACGTCTTCTCACCAGCGCGGAGCTAAGTGCTGCAACTGGGCGTGGGCGGGAGCCCCCGAGGCCCGAGGGCGGCTCTCCGGAGGCTCCGGGGCATGTACAACCCCACTCATTATTATGTGAGTGTGTCACGGGGCGGCGAGCTTCACAGGCACTGGGCCTTCTTCATAGGTACCGGCCTTGCTTCATATCGCTAGACGAGGGCCCCGCCTTGCGCCACACTCTACCGCCATTGACGATGGCCGGAAACCAAGGACGACACCAATGGGATAGAGCGTTCGCTAGCGGTTCCCCCGACGACCATGGGTCCTCTGCCGGGGGCAGGCCCTGAGGCACCTCCCCTATAGAGCGCCTACCTCCGGAGAACGCCTTGCGCCGAGCGCTGCGAGGACGAACCCGGATCTTGGCCCCTCTCCTGCAGCCCCCGGTGCCCTCCTCCAGAGAGGTAAGAGGCTGCTGGATTGGGGCAGCCATCTGCTGCGGCAACCTGTACCTCCTACGACCCATGATTAGCATAAGCTTGCTCCTGAGGAATTAGTGGTACCAGATAGTTGCTGCCACCGGCGCGATCGGCGTGGCCCTCTTGGGGCTCCTGAAAGAGCTCAGCTTCTGGTGTCTCCTCGACCCAGCCTGGCCCGAGGAACGAGCCATGGTCTTCTTCCATTGCGCATTCTCGATCCACCATGTGGGGCACATAAGCTTCGGGGACCACCGCCCCGCGGTTCTCGCCGTAGTGCCCTACATGCCACGCAGTCCGGCCTGGAGCATTGTCTTGAGGGTGACGGCGCGGTGGTCCGCTGAGGTCGGTCGCGGCGTGCGCTCCTTCACCGGCCAGTGATGGGGCCGACGCGACTTGGCGCCCGGTGCTGACGTTCGGGCTGGCGTTGAGTAGGGCCTGGAGTCCGCTTGAAGGTGCGTGGGCACGTATGGGGCCGCCATATGGCCCGCCCTGGACCTGGGCTGGCAGCTGGACATAGAAAGGAGGTGCTCCCAAGGCGACGGTGTCCAGGAGCTCGGCTACTCGCTCCAGCAACACGTCGCGGCCGTCCTCCAGCAGCCGGCACCGTAGCACCTCTCGGGCCATCGTGAGCGCAGCCCTAGAGTACGCCTGCTCCCGCCGGGTATGAGGTGCTGTGGCCGCGGCGTGGTTCAAAGCTCTTGCTACTGACCGCACCTACCGCGTTGGGAGGGCAGGCGGCGTTTGGCCGCGTTGCCCGCGCCCCGCAGCGCCCTGCGGAGCGCGAGCTACCTAAGGCGCAAGGTTGAGGTCGCCCTGGGCTGGCGGCACGGCGTGGGCGGGCCACGCCGCCCAGCGGTCAGTGTTGGTTGTCGGGTCGCTTGACATCTGAACGGTGAAACGACGACACGCGAGGCGGCGGAAGAAGCATTCCGGCGCAGCCCTACCTGGCATGCCAAATGTCGGATTTCGGGTTCCGGCAGACCCTTGAGGTTCGAACACTGGTGTGCGCACGAAGATCTTTCCCCTACCAGCTCACGTCTTGAAGTCTCACAAGGATCTAAGGGAGAAAGATGAACACACAAGGGACACGAGATTTATACTGGTTCATGCCACTATTGTGGTGTAATACCCTACTCCAGTGTGTGGTGTGGTGGATTGCCTCAGGGGCTGATGATGAACAATACAAAGGGAGAACAGCCTCGCGAGGGGCTGTTTTTGAGCTGGTGCGATGAACTTCTTGGGTGAGTTCAGTTGCCTCTCTCTCTCTGCTCGATTTGTTCTCTCCCTCCCTCTACCCTATGGTGGCTAGTCCTATTTATAGAAGGAGGCCCTGGGCCTCTTCCCAAATAATGAGCGGGAAGGGCGCCAACAATTGGCCATTTTGAAGTGGAACATTTGGTACACTTATCCTGAATAAAGTTGGTCTTCGGCTGCAAAAGGCTCTGACGATGACGCCATCCTGTGCTCCACGATGACCTCCATCATGCCGTTCTGCTGGTCTTGGTCTTGTTGCACCGAAACGGTAACATTTGCCTGATGCCTTGGACTGTGCTTGCCCCCTTGCACCGAAGGGGAAACAAGGACACTGCACAGGCCGGCGCCCGCCTGGCGCCTGCCTGATCTCGATCGTCATGGCTTGCGTCAAGGGCTCCTCGCGAGGTACCCTGCCTTGATCTCTCTGCCTCCTCGCGAGCCTGCCTGAGGAGGCTGCTCTTGAGGAAGCTTCCTATCGTCTGCCCCGCGAGGCTTGGCCCCTCACGAGGGTCTTGAGCTTGGGTTGATGAAGTTGGGCTGCACTGGGCCCCCACTTGAGCCACGCCGCAGGCCACAGACAGGCAAGTCTGGGGACCCCCCGTTCCCAGAACACCGACAGCCTCTTCGCCAGGCGAGGCGGCCTTTGCCAAGGCGGAGCTCTTGAGGCTCCATGAAGACTTGACGTTGGAGGTCGTGGAGCACAACATGGCATTGGAGAGGCTAGAGGTGAGGGGGCGCTAGGCTGCCGTGGCTGAGGACGCCGTCGCCGCCCGAGAAGCCCAGGTCCAGCTAGAGGTGGAGGAGAAGGTGGCGAAAGCGCGTGCTGAGTTGGCTGAGAGTCATCGCCTAGATCTGGAGCTGCTCGTGGCCGAGCTTGAGGGCCGGACCTCTGCCCTGAAGGCTAAGCTATAGTTTGTGGAGCAACGTGAGAGCGCTGCCCGAGGAGCCCTGACGTCCTTCGAATCTTCCTTGAATTCTACCCGTGACGAGATATCCTCTCTCCAGAAGCAAGTTGAAGACACTGCTTCCCTCCTAAAGAAGGCTTCGGGTGAAAAGAGCAGCCGCTTGACACTGGAACACAAGCACGGCTCCATGCTCCAAGGTCTCCGTTTCAGAGCCAACAATGCCTTGGGTGCTATTTGTGACGAGAGCGCTCCTTACCCGCACGAGAGTGACTACGCCAGCCATCTCAACTTCTTCACTGATATCGTGACCCGCCTAGAAGGTCAAGCCGTGAAAGCTCGCCAACTTGTTGAGGAGAGGATCCGGGGCCTCCTCAGTCGTGCACTCTCGCGCATCTTCAGCAACCTCCTGAACCTCGATTCCCACTTTGATTTCAGCATCGTGCTAGCCCCCGTGCCTGTGGCCACCCAAGACAAGCTTGCCAAGTGGGTGGATGGCCATGTGGACGCCTTGGTGAAGGAGCTGACTCCTGAGGACGACACAGCTGTCCTCGCGGCCGAAGAAGTTGGCGCGGGTGGCGATGATGAGGAGGATGGCAGCCACGACGCAAGCAGCGCGGATGGGAGTGACGAAGAAGGTGCGTCCAGCTAGGCCCGTGTTTCTTTTCGCTTTGACCTGTATGACTTGTATGAGATTGTGAAATGCTTTTGAAGTAGCGCCCCGAGCGGGGCCCCGCAGGGCTGTGGGCCACTGAGCGAGGTAGTTGTTTATGACTTATCTTTGGTTTCGTGGGTCTCAAGTGAGGCCTGGTATTGCGGCGGTGCTCCTTCTCCTGAGGCGAGCCTGCCACGAGCTCGCGAGGTTCTGTGCCTCTCGAGGGGCCTACTGGCCTGTTGTAGAGTGCCTCGTGAGGAGCCAACTGCCAGACCGTGGCAAGGTGGGCGCGCGGGGCGGCCGCACCCTTGATCCCCCCCTGGGGGGGGGGCTATCGGCACGAGCGCGTGCACCGTACCCAGCCCCCAGTTGCGAGGCGCTTCAGGGCAGGGCAACAGTCACGAGCTCCAAAAAGAATGCAAGAACTGAAGGCAAGAGAGCGACACGAAATGAGAAGACTCCCCCCATTTTTATAAACGCACCAAAGACAAATTACTGCAAGAAGTCATCAAGCAAGTACAAAAAAGAGGCAAAAGCAAATGGCCGCGTCCGGCGCCTAGCTAGTCTTCAAGTCTTCTCACTAGTGCGGAGCTAAGTGCTTCCACTGGCTGGGCATAGTCATTGGGGACAGTTTCGACGGCCAGCGCGGAGCATGGTGCTTCCTCTAGGACGTGGGCGGGAGCCCTCATGAGGCCCCAGGGCAGCACTCAGGAGACTCCGGGGCGTGTACAGCCCCACTCATTATTACGTGAGAGTGTCACGAGCGGAGACCTTCACAAGCCGGAGCCTTGCTTCATGTCGCCCGACGAGGACCCCGCCGTGCGCCACCCCTGACCAGCGTTGGGGAGACCAGAAACCAGCACAAGACCAAGGGTCCAAGGGGACGCTAGCGACGTCCTCGGCGACTTTAGGCCCCCACCGGGGAGAAGGGCTCGCCGGTGCCTTCCCCGGCAGGGAACCTACCTCCGGGCAGGGCTCTGCTCCGCGCAGCGCGAGGAGGGCCCTGCCGCTGGGCTTCTCCCGTGTTGCTCCCAACATTCTTCAAGCTACTGCAGGGGATCTGTCGTCCTCAGAGTCCCGGCGGCAGCTGTGTCCTGAGGCACCTGCGATCCATGGTTAGTGTAAGCGTGCCCCTTCGGCGTTAGATGTATCCAAAGGTTGTCGCTGTTGGAGATGTTAGCGGGGCTTGGTGGCGACTCGAAGGAGAGATCAGCCTCATGTATGTCCAGCACCCAGCCTGGCATGGGGGATCGGCTGGGGCCCTCTCCCGGCGCGTGCCTTGGGTCCATCGCGATGGAGACGTAGGCTTCCGGGATGGCCGCACCAGAAACGCCACCCTGCTGCCTCACGTTCCTGCCTTCTTCAGTAGCCCTCTTGTCCTGCCGGCTAGGGGCCGATATTCCAGCGCGGCTCCTGGTGATGTCACCTGGAGCAGCCCCGCACTGAGGTAGCACGTTCGGAGTGGCGCGGGCCGCTCCGCTGGGCTGATCGGCGCCAAGAAGCTCTCCAGGGGCCCTAGGAGGGGGTGTGCGGTAGTGTCAGGGACAAGAGCGCGCCTCCACCACCGTCTGCGACGTGGGCAGGGTGCAGAACGGCGCCGCCCCCCTGCATGCCGCATCCAGCAGCTCGGCGACCCGTTCCAGTAGGGCATCGCGGCTGATACGTCTCTCTCGTATCTATAATTTTTGATTGTTCCATGCCAATATTCTTCAACTTTCATATACTTTTGGCAACTTTTTATACTATTTTTGAGACTAACATATTGATCCAGTGCCAAGTGCCAGTTCCTGTTTGTTGCATGTTTTATGTTTCACAGAAAACCCATATCAAACGGAGTCCAAACGGGATAAAAATGGACATAGAATTAGTTTGGAATATTTATGATTTTTGGGAAGTAAAATCAACGTGAGATGGTGCCCGAGGGGGCCAGGAGATAAGGGGCGCGCCCCAGGGAGGCAGGCGCACCCTGGACGCTCCTGGGACCCCCGTAAGGCGGTTGACGCTCTTTTTTTGCCGCAAGAAAGCTAATTTTACGAGAAAAATCTGGGCGAAAGATTCACCCCGATCAGAGTTATGGATCTCCAGATATAAAAGAAACGGTGAAGGGGAAGGATCTCGGAACGCAGAAACAGAGAGATAGATCCAATCTCGGAGAGGCTCTCGCCCCTCCCACGCCGCCGGGGGCCATCATCATCACCGCGATCTTCACCAACACCTCCGCCATCTTCACCAACATCTCCATCACCTTCCCCCATCTATATTCAGCAGTCCACTCTCCCGCAACCCGCTGTACCCTCTACTTGAACAAGGTGCTTTATGCTTCATATTATTTTCCAATGATGTGTTGCCATCCTATGATGTCTGAGTAGATTTTTGTTGTCCTATCAGTGATTGATGAATTGCTATGATTGGTTTGAGTTGCATGTTTTATTATTGGTGTTGTCCTATTGTGCCCTCCGTGTCGCGCAAGCGTGAGGGATTCCCACTGTAGGGTTTGCAATATGTTTATGATTTGCTTATGGTGGGTGGCGTGAGTGACAGAAGCACAGACCCGAGTAAGTAGGTTGTTTGCGTATGGGATAAAGGGGACTTGATACTTTAATGCTATGGTCGGGTTTTACCTCAATGAATCTTTAGTAGTTGCGGATGCTTGCTAGAGTTCCAATCATAAGTGCATATGATCCAAGTAGAGAAAGTATGTTAGCTTATGCCTCTCCCTCAAATAGAATTGCAATAGTGATTACCGGTCTAGTAACATAGTCAATTGCTTAGGGACAATTTCACAACTCCTACCACCACTTTTCCACACTCGCTATATTTACTTTATTGCTTCTTTATCGAAACAACCCCTAGTTTATATTTACATTCTCTTTATTATCTTGCAAACCTATCCTATCACACCTACAAAGTACTTCTAGTTTCATACTTGTTCTAGGTAAAGCGAACGTCAAGCGTGCGTAGAGTTGTATCGGTGGTTGATAGAACTTGAGGGAATATTTATTCTACCTTTAGCTCCTCGTTGGGTTCGACACTCTTACTTATCGAAAACTGTTGCAATCCCCTACACTTGTGGGTTATCAAGACCTTTTTCTTGCGCCGTTGCCGGGGAGTCATAGCGTGGGGTGAATATTCTCGTGTGTTCTTGTTTGCTTTATCACTAACTAATTTTTATTTGCTGTTCTAAGTTGTTCTCTATCTTTAGTTATGGATATGGAACACGAAATACCAAAATAATTAGGTGTACTTGCTACTCATGGAGATGGAGTAACTCCTAAAACGCTCGATTCTCATTATGTGAAAGATATTATGTACTACTTTGATAATCCTGAGAAAACCCCATTCAACTTTATAATGGGAGAGACGTTGGATCAACGTGAATACTTTAGGGATTATCGCTTTATGCAAAAAGGGAAACTATTATGCGATCAAATTAATATGTTGCATTGGTATGCTCGGGATCTACGCTTGAGATATGACATTACTTGTTGCTCTAGGATGAAGGCTCCACACCTTCCCTTTTCATGCAAATTTAATGATAATGAAACCTTAGCTTCTTATGCTAATGGTAGATATGATTACTATGATGTGGAACAAATAGAAGAATTTGTTGCTTTTAGGGCTGATTATGAAATTGAATCTTTGTTTGAAAAGTATGAAGCTTTAGATGATGATGTTTATAGGCCTGAAAATCTTGCTATACTTAGATATTGCTATGAAAATTATGAATACAATTACTATATTAATGCATTTATTGAGAAAGTCTCCGCTGTCCAAGAATAGACTAATACTTTGCAGGAAGCTATGGAAGAAGAAATTGATGAAACAGTGAGCTCATTGGATGAAAAATATGATGAGGAGAGCGAAGAACAAAAGGAGGAAGAGCGGATTGATCACCCGTGCCCACCTTCTAATGAGAGTAACTCTTCAACTCATACATTGTTTAATTCCCCTTCGTTCTTACCGAAGGATGATTGCTATGATGATTTTTATGATGATTGTTATGATCCCGTTGATTCTCTTGAAATATCCCTTTTTGATGATGCTTGCTATGCTTGTGGCCAAGATGCCAATATGAATTATGCTTATGGAGATGAACTTGCTATAGTTCCTTATGTTAAGCATGAAATTGTTGCTATTGCACCCACGCATGATAGTCCTATTATCTTTTTGAATTCTCCCGACTACACTATATTGGAGAAGTTTGTGCTTATTAAGGATTATATTGATGGGTTGCATTTTACTACTACACATGATGATTTTGATAGATATAATATGCATGTGCTTGCTGCTCCTACTTGCAATTATTATGAGAGAGGAACTATATCTCCACCTCTCTATGTTTCCAACATGATAGAATTACAAGAAACTGCTTATACTATGCATTGGCCTTTACTTGGTGTGCATGAATTGTTCTTTTATGACATGCCGATGCATAGGAAGAGAGTTAGACTTCATCATTTGCTTGATATATGTTACTTTGTGCTCACTACTAAATCACAAATCATTGTTAATTCAAATTGGCTTTGATATACCTTGGGATCCGGGTGGATTCATTACTTGAACACTATATGCCTAGCTTAATGGCTTTAAAGAAAGTGTTGCCAGGGAGACAAACCGGAAGTTTTAGAGAGTCATTTATTTCTGTTGAGTGCTTTTATATAGTTTAAAAACACAAAAATAAAGAGGGGAACCTAAAAAGTTTTCAAAAAGGAAAGTGAAAGTGAGAAAGACAAGCATTGTTGAAGTGGGAGCTAGCCTTGAACTTTGTTCATGCCCACAGAAACTTTGTGAATCTTGATTACAGAAACTTTTCAACAAAAATAATTATCCCCTTGTACAATTCCATTGTATTATAAAATTAACGTGCCAAGGTTTGCCTTTAGGATGTTTACAATGCTTGTTGGTTTGTACGGTGCAGGACAGAAACTTTGGCTGTAGTGCACGATTTTACATTTTTAACTGTAATGTTAATTGGTTCTGATTATTGTTGCAGTGTCTTTCTGTACAACTTGTTTATTTTTCCTAATTTTGGTAGAATTTTTGGGGTACCAGAAGTATGGTGGATGTTCAGATTGCTACAGACTATTCTGTTTTTGACAGATTCTGTTTTTGATGCATAGTTTGCTTGTTTTGATGAAACTATCAATTTATATTAGTGGATTAAGCCATGGAAAAGTTATATTACAGTAGACACAATGCAAAACAAAATTTTAATTGGTTTGCAACAGTACTTAGGGTGATGATTTGCTTTATTATACTAACGAATCTTACCGAGTTCCCTGTTGAAGTTTTGTGTGGATGAAGTGTCTAATCGAGGAGGTCTCGATATGAGGAAAAGGAAGAGAGGCAAGATCTCAAGCTTGGGGATGCCCGAGGCACCCCAAGTAAATATTCAAGGAGACTCAAGCGTCTAAGCTTGGGGATGCCCCGGAAGGCATCCCCTCTTTCTTCAACAAGTATCGGTATGTTTTCGAATTCGTTTCGTTCATGCGATATGTGGAAGTCTTGGAGCATCTTTTGCATTTAATTCTCTTTTTTATTTTATGCACCATGCTGGTATGAGATAGTACTTGGTTGATTTATAGAATGCTCATTGCACCTCACTTAAATCTTTTGAATATGGCTTTATAGAATGCTTCATGTGCTTCACTTATATCATTTGAAGTTTGGATTGCCAGTTTCTCTTCACATAGAAAACCGCCATTTGTAGAATGCTCTTTTGCTTCACTTATATTTCTTAGAGCATGCGCATATATTTTTTAGAAATAATTAAACTCTCTTGCTTCACTTATGTCTATTTAGAGAGATGACAGGAATTGGTCATTCACATGGTTAGTCATATAATCCTACATAAACTTGTAGATCACTGAATATGATATGTTTGATTCCTTGCAATAATTTTGCGATAGAAAGATGGTGATATTAGAGTCATTCTAGTGGGTGGTTGTGGATTGTAGAGACACTTGTGTGGAGGTTTGCAAGTCCCGTATTATGCACGTATGGAAACCGTTGTGTGACAAATTTGAAGCATGGGGTGTTTCTTTGATTGTCTTCCTTATGAGTGGCGGTCGGGGATGAGCGATGGTCTTTTCCTACCAATCTATCCCCCTAGGGGCATGCATAGTAGTACTTTGCTTCAAGGGCTAATAAACTTTTGCAATAAGTATATGAGTTCTTTATGACTAATGTGAGTCCATGGATTATACACACTTTTACCCTTCCATCATTGCTAGCCTCTTCGGTACCGTGCATTGCCCTTTCTCACCCCGAGAGTTGGTGCAAACTTCGCCGGTGCATCCAAACCCCGTGATATGATACGCGCTATCACACATAAGCCTCCTTATATGTTCCTCAAAATAGCCACCATACCAACCTATTATGGCATTTCCATAGCCATTCCGAGATATATTGCCATGCAACTTCCATCATCATCATATACATGACTTGAGCATTCATGGTCATATTGCTTTGCATGATCGTAAGATAGCTAGCATGATGTTTCCATGGCTTGTCCATTTTTGATGTCACTGCTATGCTAGATCATTACACATCCCGGTACACCGTCGGAAGCATTCATATAGAGTCATATCTTTGTTCCAGTATCGAGTTGTAATATTGAGTTGTAAGTAAATAAAAGTGTGATGATCATCATTATAGAGCATTGCCCCATGAAAAAAAAGAAAAAAAAGAAGAAGAAAAAAAGAAAAAGGAAAGGCCAAAGAAGCCTAAATAAAAAAGGGGGCCAAAGAAGCCCACCGAAAAAAAGAAAAGAAAAAAAGGGGCAATGTTACTATCCTTTTTCCACACTTGTGCTTCAAAGTAGCACCATGTTCTTCATATAGAGAGTCTCCTATATTGTCACTTTCATATACTAGTGGGAATTTTTATTATAGAACTTGGCTTGTATATTCCAACGATGGGCTTCCTCAAATGCCCTAGGTCTTCATGAGCAAGCAAGTTAGATGCACACCCACTTAGTTTTCAGTTTGAGCTTTCATACACTTATAGCTCTTAGTGGATCCGTTGCATGGCAATCCCTACTCCTCACATTGACATTAATTTATGGGCATCTCCATAGCCCGTTGATTAGCTGCGTCGATGTGAGACTTTCTCTTTTTTTGTCTTCTCCACATAACCTCCATCATTATATTCTATTCCAACTATAGTGCTATATCCATGGCTTGCGCTCATGTATTGCGTGAGGGTTGAAAAAGCTAAAGTGCGTTAAAAAGTATGAACCAATTGCTTGGCTTGTCATAGGGGTTGTGCATGATGGGGGCATTTTGTGTGACGAAAATGAAGCATGGCCAAACTATATGATTTTGTAGGGATAAGCTTTCTTTTGCCTTGTTGTTTTGAAAAGACATGATTGCTTTATTGGTACGCTCAAAGTATTATTGTTTTTATCAAATGATAGACTATTGCCTTGAGTCACTCGTATCTTAATATTCATGCCATGATTAGACATATGATCAAGATTATGCTAGGTAGCATTCCACATCAAAAATTATTCTTTTCTATCATTTACCTACTCGAGGACGAGCATGAATTAAGCTTGGGGATGCTGATACGTCTCCGTCGTATATATAAGTTTTGATTATTCCATGCCAATATTCTTCAAATTTCATATACTTTTGGCAACTTTTTGTACTATTTTTGGGACTAACATATTCATCGAGTGCCCAGTGCCAGTTCTTGTTTGTTGCATGCTTTATGTTTCGCAGAAAACCCATATCAAACGGAGTCCAAATGGGATAAAAACAGACGGAGAATTATTGTGGAATATTTATGATTTTTGGGAAGTAGAATCAACGCGAGACAGTGCCCGAGGGGGCCAGGAGATAGGGGGGCGCGCCCCAGGGAGGCAGGCACACACTGGACTCTCCTAGGCCCCCCATAAGGCGGTTGACGCTCTTCTCTTGCTGCAAGAAAGCTAATTTTACGAGAAAAATCTGGGCGAAAGATTCACCCCGATCGGAGTTATGGATCTCTAGATATAATAGAAACGGTGAATGGGAAGGATCTGAGAACGCAGAAACAAAGAGATAGATCCAATCTCGGAGGGGCTCTCGCCCCTCCCACGCCGCCGGGGGCCATCATCATCACCGCGATCTTCACCAACACCTCCGCCATCTTCATCAACATCTCCATCACCAACCCCCATCTATATTCAGCAGTCCACTCTCCGGCAACCCGCTGTACCCTCTACTTGAACATGGTGCTTTATGCTTCATATTATTTTCCAATGATTTGTTTCCATCCTATGATGTCTGAGTACATTTTCGTTGTCCTATCGGTGGTTGATGAATTGCTATGACTGGTTTGAGCTGCATGTTTTATTGTTGGTGCTGTCCTATTGTGCCCTCCGTGTCACGCAAGTGTGAGGGATTCCCACTGTAGGGTTTGCAATATGTTTATGATTTGCTTATGGTGGGTGGCGTGAGTGATAGAAGCACAGACCCGAGTAAGTAGGTTGTTTGCGTATGGGATAAAGGGGACTTGATACTTTATTGCTATGGTTGGGTTTTACCTCATGAATATTTAGTAGTTGTGGATGCTTGCTAGATTTCCAATCATAAGTGCATATGATACAAGTAGAGAAAGTATGTTAGCTTATGCCTCTCCCTCAAATAGAATTGCAATAGTGATTACCGGTCTAGTAACATGGTCAATTGCTTAGGGACAATTTCACAAATCCTACCACCACTTTTCCACACTCGCTATATTTACTTTATTGCTTCTTTATCTAAACAGCCCCTAGTTTATATTTACGTTCTCTTTATTATCTTGCAAACCTATCCTATCACACCTACAAAGTACTTCTAGTTTCATACTTGTTCTAGGTAAAGCGAACGTCAAGCGTGCGTAGAGTTGTATCGGTGGTTGATAGAGCTTGAGGGAATATTTATTCTACCTTTAGCTCTTCGTTGGGTTCGACACTCTTACTTATCGAAAACTGTTGCAATCCCCTACACTTGTGGGTTATCAGCGGCCACTTTCCAGCAGCCTGCATCGTAAGAGCTCTCGGGCCACGATTACAGTTGCCCGCATGTTTGCCTATTCCCTGTGTGTGTGTGTAGCGGTTGCCGCATCATAGTTCGCAGATCGCGCGGTGGCGCGGCTGCGTCGCAGCGCCAGTGGAGAAGGTTGCATCGCGCGCCCCCCACGGGCGGCCGCCCCTGGCGGAGCGCAGGCCACGAGCAGAGTGGACTGGAGGTCTTCCTCGTCGGCGGGCGCTGCCGAGGAGGCCTGGACGACCCAGTGCTCGACGTGCGCCCTCGGGGCATCAGCCATGGCGTCGGTGGAGCGGTAGAGGACTGGTCGACGGAAGAGAAGATCCGACGCACCCCTACCTAGCGCGCCAAATGTCGGATTACGGGTTCTGCAAAACCTTGAGAGGTTCGAACTCTCGGGTGTGTGCCGAGATCTCAACCTACCCAGCCTGCCTACTCGCGATCCTCCTAAGCCTAGCGTGTGAAGCTCAAAGAGACGAAGAGACACAACAGTTTATCCTGGTTCGGGCCACCTTGCCGTGTAATACCCTACTCCAGTGTTTTTGGTGGATTGCCTCGGAGGGCTGAGGATGAACTAGTACAATGGATGAACTGGCCTCAGGAGATGAGGTGTTAGTGAGCTCAAGGAAGCTCGTGTGGTGTGGGCTAGTTCGACTTGTCCTGCCTCTATGGTGGTGGCTAGTCCTATTTATAGTGTCCTTGGTCCTCTTCCCAAATATTGGTGGGAAGGGATCCCACAACGATCGGATTTGAAAGGGAACACGGAGTACAACTTATCCTGACAAAAGTAGTCTTCGCTTATGAAAAGCCTCTAGTCGTGACGCTGCGGTGGGCTCGTGGATGACCTTCGTCCTATCGTCCTGGCGGTCTTGGTCTCGTTGCACCAGAATGGAAACCTTTGGCTGATTCCTCGGGACTCCACGCGTGTGGCTTGCCTCCTTTGCATCGAAGAGGAAACCTGCGCTCTGCGCCCACCTAGCGCCCGCCTGGCCTTGGTCGTCATGGCTCACATCAGCTGATCTTCATGAGGTAAACCTTGCATAGAACTCTCTGCCCCTCGAGAGCTAGCTTGAGGAGGCCGATCCCCTCGGGGGTCTTGGTGTCGTCCGCCTCGCGAGGCTTGGCCCCTCGCGAGGGTCTTGAGTTGTTGATTCTGAAGTTGGGCCGTTCCAGGCCGTTGATGGAGCCACGTGGTGGGGCGCAAGCACGAAGGGTTGGATACCCCCATATCCAGAACGCTGACACTGACCAATTCAGAGGGGTTTGGCACTTACGTCCATAAAGCACTTCGAAGGGCGCCATTTTCAAGCTGGCTTGATAGCTATTGTTATAAGAGAACTCTGCATAAGGGAGAGATTCTTCCCACTTCTTGCCGAAATAAATAACACAAGCCCGAAGCATGTCTCCTCGAATTTGGTTAACTCGCTCGACTTGGCCTTGGGATTGGGGATGATAAGCAGTGCTCCAGGTAATATGAGTTCTCATTGCCTCTTGGAAACTATCCCAGAACTTTGAAGTGAAGATACTGCCACGGTCTGAACTGATCTCCTTCGGAATGCCATGGAGTGACATAATTCTAGAGATATACAAGTTTGCTAATTGACTAGCAGTGATTGTCTCCTTGACTGGCAAAAAGAGAGCAACTTTCGAGAATTTGTCGATGACGACAAAGATAACATCATTACCTTTCTGAGACTTGGGAAGGCCAGTGACGAAGTCCATCTGAATCTTATCCCACTTCCATTCAGGAATCGGAAGCGGTTGTAGAAGTCAAGCCGGTTTCTGATGTTCTGCTTTGACGTGACGACAAACATCGCATTCTTCGATATATCGAGCAATGTCTTGCTTCATTTTATACCACCAGTACTTCTGACAGATGTCTAGATACATCTTGGTACTTCCTGGATGAATAGAGAGAGGGGTGTCATGCACTTCTTTCATCACCTTCTCTGTCATAAGCTCGAACCGGGGTACTACAATACGAACTCTGAAGTATAAGGTCCCATCTTCAGCAAGCAAGAAACTCTAGATTTATCTAAGGCAAGATCCCTTTTCATCAGATCAACAGGAGCATCTTTGGCTTGAGCAGATTAATTGCTTTCAGAAGAGTTGGTTCCAAGACAAGGTTATTTAGAGAACCCTGTGGAACTAGTTGAAGGATCAACTTGCAAAGTTCTTCATAAAGGCGGGGTTGAGCTATATGAACCATGTGGTTATTGCAATAAGACTTGCGGATCAGGGCGTTGGCCATTACATTAGACTTGCTAGGTGTATAACATATAACACAGTTGTATTCAGCAATAGCTTCCATCCATTGTTGTTGATGGAGGTCGAGATCTGGCTGAGTAAACAGATACTTCAGACTCTGATGATCGATGAAGATCTCACAATGATTACTGGGAAGCTACTGTCGCCATAACTTCAGTGCATAGGTAACTGCAGCAAGCTCGAGGTCATGAACTGGGTAGTTCTATTTGTGAGGGCGCACTCGACGGGAGGCATAAGCAATTACTCTGCGCTCTTGCATTAGGACACAGCCTAATCCTTGTCGTGAAGCGTCACAATAGATGATGAAGTCCTTGCGGGAATCAGGGGGAGCAAGCACTGGGGTAGAAGTCAACTTGTCCTTGAGTGCCTGGAAACTTTCCTGGCATTTGTCTGTCCAATCAAACTTAACGCCCTTGTGAAGTAGATTAGTCAAGGGCTTGGCGATCTTGGAGAAGTTCTCGATGAAACGGCGCAATAGCTGGCGAGTCCAAGAAAGCTTCTCACTTTCTTGACAATCTTTGGAGGGGTCCAGTCAAGAATATCCTGAACTCGCTCTGGGTTGACGGCAATACCATCCTTGGAGATGACATGGCCAAGGTAGGTTACTTCGGGAAGCCAGAATTCGCACCTAGAATACTTGGCATAAAATTGATGTTCTCGAAGCTTTTCTAGAACAAGACGAAGATGTTCAACATGTTCTTCTTTCTTCTTGGAATAAACAAGGATATCATCCAGATAAACCATGACGAACTTGTCAGGTATTCCATGAATATATAGTTCATTAGACGAGAGAATGTAGCTGGAGCATTGGTTAAACCGAATGACATGACAGTGTACTCATATGAACCATATCGAGTAACGAAGGCGGTCCTGGGAATATCCTCTTCACGGACACGGATCTGGTGATAACCCAACCTCAAGTCGAGTTTAGAGAACACTGATGAACCAGCCAGTTGATCATATAGGTCATTGATTCGAGGAAGTGGATATTTGTTCTAAATAGTTGCTTGGTTGATACGACAATAGTCTTGGACCAAACGATTCACTCCATCCTTCTTCTTCACAAAGAGAGAAGCTGCTCCTCAAGCAGAGGAACTTGGACGAATGAAACCACTGCAAAGAGATTTGTTGATTTCCTCCTTAAGCTCAAGGAGTTCATGAGGTGGCATCTTGTAGGATCGTTTGGCGATAGGAACGGTGCCTGGTTCCAAATCAATGACAAACTCGACAGCCCGAGTAGGGGGTATTCCTGGAAGTTCTTCTGGAAAAACGTCTTAGACGTCGCAAATGACTAGAATCTTTTCAATACCCTCAAGAGGTGTTGCGTTCAACGCATTCAAGGCATAGAGCCGAGTTTCAACATTTTTAACAATCTGAGCATGGTAGCTTACTATCTCATTGGAAGGATGTAGGAGATGAATGACTTTGGTGGCGCAAACGATAGAGGCAGTATGTGCTTTCAACCATTCCATTCCCAGAATGAGGTCAATATTGGAGGACTCCAGAATAATGGGAGAAACAAGGAATTACAACCCTTCAATCTCAACGGGAACATCATGACCAATCATGGTAGTTTGACATCGGCCCGCAGGGGTACATACCACTATTGTAGTGTTCATGGGATCGCATCGAATGTTGTGCGTGTTTGCAAAATTTTCTAATATAAATGAATGCGATGCTCTGGAATCAAATAAAATAGAAGTCGGTACTGAAAACGAGAAGAGTACCCATCACAGTAGCAGGCTAGTCTTGAGATTCTTTCAGATCAATGTTGTTACCTGACCAAGACCATAAGGCATGGCATTGTTGTTATGGGGCTGATTGTTTCCACGGGCATTAGAAGGCAGTGCTAGCTGATTCTGATTCTGAGGGCAGTTCCTGGATCGGTGTCCTGGAAGGCCACACTTGAAGCACAGACCATCATTGGGATTGGGAGAAGGAGCTCGGGGTGGTGCATCTCTAAGAGGATGCCTCTCCGGTGGAGGAGGCAGATGAGGTGCGGTATAGGACTATCTTGGTGCTGGTGCAGTTGGACGATACATGCTGTGGGGAATCCATATCCGACGCTTCTGAGCTCACAGGCCCGAAGATGAGCAAGTGCCACGACTGCGCCTGAGGGATCCCTAATGTTTCTAAAGACCAGTCTCGACCTGAATAGCCTTGTTCACCAAGTTGGCAAAGTCGGCAAAGTCATGAACGAGTAGTGCTAGCTTGATATCAGGGTGAAGTCCATCATGAAACTTTTCATGTCTGCGAGCATCAGTTGCAATGTCTTCTTCAGCATAATGTGACAAGCCCAGAAATTCCCGCTGATAAGCATCAACTGTCCTGTTGCCTTGGGTGAGGTTACGGAACTGGTGCTTCTTCCTGTCCATGATTCCCTGAGGAATGAAGCGGGCACGAAAGGCAGCTTGGAAATCCGGCCAAGTGATGACTGTTCCAGTAGGTACGGCACGCCAGTGGCTGTCCCACCATTGAGCAGTCGGGCCCTTGAGGAAGAAGGATGCGAAGGTGACATAGCCGGCAGGGGCAACACTAGCAGACTCCATTTCATATGTGATGTCGCGGAGCCAGTCATCAGCATCAAGGGGCTGAGTTGAGCTGTGTTAGATGGTCGGGTTGAGGTGCATGAAGTCCTGTAGAGTTACTGGGGCTGGCTGCTGATTCATATTCAGACAAGGGAACTGAGCCATCATTCCTTCCATGAACTGGCGATTCAGCTCAAACTATTGTATCATTCCGGCCAAGAATTCGGGCGGTGGTGGATCGTTGGCACCACGGCCACGACCAGCGGGTCTAACCATCCTGCTAACATGTAACATGGGTAGTTCAGCATCGAGCATTTGTAAGGATAAAGGATCATTCATGATGAAACATGCATAATGAAAGAGGTACAGTGGATACCACATAATAGTCAGCACGACAGTGCGTGTACTATTCAAGATATTATTCTAAGGAATAACTATGGCTTATCCAACTTTGGGGTGAATGTGGTCACGAGATCCTAATGTTTAGAGTTAGTAAATTTGCTTAACCCGAGTAGAAGAGAGTGTAGAGTCCCAGAGTATAGACGAGGAGTAAAAGATCCTAACACCACCCAATGGAGACGTGGGCCCATAAGCCGCACAACCATGTTAGTAAAAGTTTTTCAGTGACTAGACTCAACTTCGGCCAAGGAGTTGGAAAGGGGGCTACCTACAGGCAGTCGGCTCTGATTCCAACTTGTGATGCCCCCAATTAAATTGTACACTAAACATACAAACAAATGTGTACGATCAAGATCAGGGACTCACGTGAAGATATCACAACACAACTCTAGACACAAATTAAAATAATACAAACTTTATATTACAAGCCAGGGGCCTCGAGGGCTCGAATACATAAGCTCGAATACAAATGAGTCAGTGGAAGCAACATTATCTGAGTACAGATTTAAGTTAAACAAGTTTGCCCTAAGAAGGCTAGCCCAAAGGCAACATCGATCGAAAAGGCAAGGCCTCCTGCCTGGGAGCCTCCTAACTACTCCTGGTCGTCGGTGTCCGTCACGAGGTAGTAGGCACCCTATGGGTAGTAGTAGTCGTAAGCGGTGGTAGAGATCTCAGGGGCTCCGTCATCTGGTTGCATCAAACGGATATGGGGGGAAGAAAGCAAAGCAAACGTGAGTACTCGTCCAAAGTACTCAGCAAGCAAGGATCTACACTACATATGCAACTTTATCGAAGGAAGGTTGTATATGTGGACTGGGCTGCAGAAATGCCAGAATAGAGGGGAGAGCCTAGTCCTATCGAAGACTAGCATATTCAGCATCTTTAGCAGTCTTGCAGCATTAGAAGAGTGCAGACTAGCATAAAGTAAAGTAGTAATAGAGGCATCAACCTCGCCTAGAGATCCTTGTCAGTGTCAAAACCGGCGGATCTCGGGTAAGGGGTCCCGAACTGTGCGTCTAAGGCTAATGGTAACAGAAGGCGGGGGACACGATGTTTTACCCAGGTTCGGGCCCTCTCGATGGAGGTAATACCCAACTTCCTACTTGATTGATCTTGATGATATGAGTATTACAAGAGTTGATCTACCACGAGATTGTAAAGGCTAAACCCTAGAAGCTAGCCTATGATTATGATTGTTGTTGTCCTACGGACTAAACCCTCCGGTTTATATAGACATTAGAGGGGGCTAGGGTTATACAGAGTTGGTTACAAAGAAGGAGATCTACATATCTGGATTGCCAAGTCTGCCTTCCACGTAAAGGAGAGTCCCATCCGGACATGGGATGAAGTCTTCAATCTTGTATCTTCATAGTCCAACAGTCCGGCCAAAGTATATAGTTCAGCTATTCGAGGACCCCCTAATCTGGGACTCCCTTAGTAGCCCCTGAACCAGGCTTCAATGACGATGAATCCGGCGTGCAAATTGTCTTTGACATTGCAAGGCAGGTTCTTCTCCAAATTCTCGAGAGTACCTGTTGTAATGAGCAGTGTCCGACTTCCCATCAATGTTGCACTCCTCGGCTTCTGTGCTTTAATAATGGTTGTCTCCACGTGTCGAGCGAATGCGAGATGTCGGAGCATTTTTACATTTGCCACCCTGACCATGTGAGCAAATTGTCTATTTAAAGAGACGGGGATCCTCAAATCCAAATCACACCATCTCCCCCCAGCGAGTGTCCATCAGAGCGCGCCCGAAAAAATCCATACCATCATGGCCGGCCGTCGCGGCTCCTCCTCTCGCTCCCGTAGTACTAAGCCAGGTGATTGGGAGAAGTGTTCCGTTCCCCATAGCTGATTGGTAGAGTTGTAGACCCAGGGGTTTCTCCCGCTTGCATACATGGTCCCCGTCCGGGCTGGACTAGCCACTTATAATGGCGGGGAGAAAGCGGAGAGTTTACCCAACCCATCCAAGGGGGAGCGGGTATGCTTTGTCCCTTACTTGTTGAGGGGACTTGGATTCCCAATCCATCCGTTCCTCCGCGGACTCCTGGAGTTTTATGGCCTCCAGCTGCATAACTTCACCCCCACCTCTATTTTACACATCGCGGGCTACGTTGCCTTCTGCGAGCTATTTCTGGGCTGCGAAGCCCATTTCAAGCTATGGAAGAGGCTATTCTGCCTCGTACCCCGCAATCAGGAGGGGTTGGTATATCAAGTGGGCGGAGCCGAAATATGGCGCATCGCCGGGACCAGATACCTGTCCGGTACCCCAAAGAAGACATCCGAAGACTGGCTTTCGGAATGGTCCTACATGGAGGTCGTCCCTCTTGCAGACGCTATTCGGAAGGGCCTTCCTGTGTTTGTAAACGCTCCATTGAAGAAACGCCACAGCTGGCGCCCCCGGAGCCCCCAGGCGGAAGATAACATGGAGATCCTTTTCCTGATGGGCAGGATAAAGATGCTGGCCAAATCAGGACTGACAGTAATTGAGGTTATATCAATATGTATAATGCGGGGAGTGCAGCCACTTCAATACCGGGGGAAACCCATGTGGCACTTCAATGGAGAAGACGATGCCACCCGCTGCGGCTGTAAAGGTCCGGACTTCGCCGCCGCTCTGGCGAAGATACTGTTCGATTTGTACAAAGGAGAAGAAGAGGAGTTCATCCGTATCAAACCATGGGATGGATTCTCCATGTACAACCCCCAAGCTGGGTGAGCTGCTATCTTTTATTCCAGTCTTTCCCGCATTCTTTAGCAGAAATATTTACCTTGCCAATTCATAGCAGGAACTACGAAAAGCTATAAGGGAGGTTCACAGCCCGTCCCCACAGCCAAAGGACCCCGACCAGGCCCTCGACCCCGGACTTGAAGAAGATCCGGACATATTTGTGGAGCTCGTCGACAGGACATTTTATCAGTTAAGCTGTGATGGTGCATTGGTGGCCATCATAGCTGATTATCCTGGCCTACTCCCTATATCACGTGTAAGTAAAACCGGAGTCCCAATCTTCCAAGAAGGATTCCCTCTTTGCGCCTTACCAACAGCACATGCATTGCATTTTATAGGGAAGGCCTTCGGGACGCCATGCCGAACCTGCGGTGACTCGCCAATGAGGGGCACCGAAGCCGGGTAGGCTTAAAAGAAAGGCGGTCAGGACCGAGACGCCGTTGCAAAGGTATGTTTAAAACCTGCCACGTAATTATCCTAGTTAAAATATAACAATGTCCATTGTCTCCTGGCAGAAAAAGTGCTCGCCGGACTATATCCGGAGAGCCTGCCGGCCACGCCTCCACCAGCCGGACTCCGAGGCCAGACTCCCGTAGTACTAAGCCAGGTGATTGGGAGAAGTGTTCCGTTCCCCACCAGCCGGACGATCCTCCTACAGAGGATGAAGATAGACTCTCCGCTACAAACTCCAAAGTGGAGAGTGAGGGAGTCCTGGATAAGGGGTATCCGGACAGCCGAACTATATACTTTGGCGGACTATTGGACCGTGAAGATACAAGACTCAAGACTTCGTCCTGTGTCCGGATGGGACTCTCATTTGCGTGGAAGACAAGCTTGGCGATCCGGATGTTAGATCTCCTTCTTTGTAACCGACTCTGTATAACCCGAGCCCCCTCCGGTGTCTATATAAACCGGAGGGTTTAGACCGTGGGGGGGGGGGACAATCATAATCATAGGCTAGCTTCTAGGGTTTAGACTCTACGATCTCGTGGTAGATCCACTCTTGTAATAATCATATGATCAAGACCAATCAAGCAGGAAGTAGGGTATTACCTCCATCGAGAGGGCCCGAACCTGGGTAAAACATCGTGTCCCCTGCCTCCTGTTACCATTAGCCTTAAACGCACAGTTCAGGACCCCCTACCCGAGATACGCCAATTTTGACACCGACATTGGTGCTTTCATTGAGAGTTCCTCTGTGTTGTTGCCGCAAGGCTCGATGGCTCCTTCAATCTTCAACAACAACGCGGTCCAGGGTGAGACTTTTCTCCCCGGACAAATCTTCGTGTTTGGCGGCTTCGCACTGTGGGCCAATTCGCTTGGCCATCTGGAGCAGATCGACAGCTACGCCCCTGGCCATCAGGTCAGGTTCGGAAACTTGAACTATACAGACAATATCCATGGATACTTGATCTTCGACGGATTCGGGCCTACGCCAGGAGCGCCGAACAGTCATGACGAGCACGGCTTAGACCCGCTGTCAGACAGTATTCGAGATATCGCACCTGCAATAGCTCTGGACCTAAATCAGGGGCAGATCGCATCGTCCGAGGACGGGAGTATGGACCCCACCCCGGAGGCCGCATATTCATCGGCGGTAGAGCCAAACATGGACTCCACCCCCAAGGAAGTATGTGTCACTGGTCCCCCGGGCATGTGTTCGGCTGTAGGTTCCAAACCGCGCGCACCCGAGCCCACCGAATCCGGTTGGGCTCCGGTAATGGAGTTCACCACTGCCGATATCTTCCAACACTCGCCCTTTGGCGACATGCTGAATTCATTAAAGTCTCTCTCTCTTTGTCAGGAGACTCTCGGCCGAACTATGTCCGGCTTGAGTGGGAGGCAGGCGACGAGGAAATTCGTTGCCCACCCACCACCCACTTCATTGCCACTGTCGATGATTTGACCGACGTTCTTGACTTCGACTCTGAAGAGTTCAACAGTGTGGACGACGATGCAGGAGAAGAACAGGAACCACCGCCCACGGGGCGTTGGACAGCCACCTCCTCGTATGATATATATATATATATATATATATATATATATGGTGGACACTCCCAAAGAAACCAATGGCGACGAGGCAATGGTGGAAAACCCCTCAAGGAAGAAATCAAAGCATGGGCGTCATCAGCGCTGCTCCAAGCCCCACCACAGCAATACCGGCACAGGAGACGAAAACAATTCGGATGGTGCCGAAGATGAATACAATCCCGATCAGCCTGCCTTCGAGCAGGCCAAACAGGAAGACAGGCAGGTTAGCCCAGACGAACAGGCAATGGACGGATAGTTGGAGGAGGACGACTACATGCCCCCCTCTAAGGATGAGGTGAGCCTCGGCAATGATGAATTCGGCGTGCCTGAGGATCTCGTAGAGCAGGAGCGCTTCAAGTGTCGGCTTATGGCCACTGCGAGAAGCCTAAAAAAGAAGCAGCAACAGCTCCAAGCTGATCAAGATCTGCTCATAGACAGATGTACCGAGGTCCTGGCAGCTGAGGAATATGGACTCAAGCGCCGCATAAAAGGTCACCCAAAGCACAAGTTGCTACATCAACTCGAGGAGGAGCCCATACCACTCCATACCACCACCATAGGACGAGGCTGACCGGCCACCTCGTGGCCGGGATAAAACGCCATATCAGCCCGCACCTCCACGCCAATACACTACGGCCCGGGGCAATAGGCAGGACCTGCCAGATATGCTGGAAAACAAAGCAGGCCAGCCAAGATCGATCTACGGATTGCGGGGGCGTGCCCCAACACATGACGATGATTGCCATGCCGGATACAGTATCAACAAGTCCGGCCGGGCCGAACATAGCCGACCAGACTTATTCGAACTGTGCAGCAACATAGCCCGGCACAGAGGCGCCACACACCCCCTATGTTTCACTGACGAAGTAATGGATCACGAATTCCCAGAAGGGTTTAAACCCGTAAACATCGAATCATACAATAGCACAACAGACCCTGTGGTATGGATTGAAGATTTCCTTCTCCACATTCACATGGCCCGCGGTGATGATCTACATGCCATCAAGTATATTCCCGTTAAACTCAAAGGACCGGCCCGACACTGGCTAAATAGCCTGCTGGCAAATTCCATCGGCAGTTGGGAAAACCTGGAGGACGCGTTCCTCGACAACTTCTAGGGCACTTATGTGCGACCACTGGATGCTGATGACTTGAGTCACATTACCCAACAGCCCGGAGAGTCAGCCAGGAAATTATGGACTCGGTTCCTTACTAAAAAGAACCAAATTGTCGACTGTCCGGACGCTGGAGCCATGGCGGCCTTTAAGCATAATATCCACGATGAGTGGCTCGCCCGACACCTCGGCCAGGAAAAAACGAAGTCCATGGCGGCCCTCATGACACTCATGACCCGCTTTTGCGTGGGAGAGGACAGCTGGTTGGCTCGCAATAGCACCACGCCAATAAACTCCGGCACTTCAGATGTCCGCGACAACAATGGCAAGCCACGGCGCAACAGACATAAGCGTCGGAACAATGGCGACAACACTGAAGACACGGCAGTTAACGCCGGATTCAGTGGCTCAAAATCCGGTCAGTGGAAAAAGCCGTTCAAAAGAAACAATCCGGGATCGTCCAGTCTGGACCGCATACTTGATCGCTCGTGCCAAATTTATGGCACCCCTGATAAGCCAGCCAACCACACTAACATAGATTGTTGGGTGTTCAAACAGGCCGGCAAGATAAATGCCGAAAACAAGGACAAGGGGCTGCACAACAATGATGACGAGGAGCCCCGGCGTCCGAACACTAGGGGACAGAAGAAATTTCCTCCTCAGGTGAAAACGGTAAACATGATCTATGCCACCCACATTCCCAAATAGGAAGAAAAGCGAGCACTAAGGGACATTTATGTGATGGAGCCAGTCGCCCCAAAGTTGAACCCATGGTCAGCCTGTCCGATCACTTTTAATTGTAGGGATCATCCTACCAGCATCCGTCACAGCGGTTCAGCCGCATTGGTCCTTGACCCAATCATCGATGGATTCCACCTTACGCGAGTCCTTATGGACGGTGGCAGTAGCCTGATCATGCTTTACCAAGACATAGTGTGCAAAATGGCATTGATCCTTCGAGGATCAAGCCCACCAAAACCACCTTCAAAGGTGTAATTCCAGGAGTAGAGGCCTGTTGTATGGGCTCCATAACACTGGAAGTGGTCTTCGAATCCCTGGATAACTTCCGAAGGGAGGAGTTAATCTTTGATATCGTCCCTTTCCATAGTGGCTATCATGCACTGCTCGGACGAACTGCATTCGCTCGGTTCAATGCGGTACCACACTATGCATACCTCAAGCTCAAGATGCCAGGACCTCGCGGGGTTATAACAGTCAATGGAAACACAGACCGCTCTCTCCGTACAGAAGAGCACACTGCGGCCCTCGCGGCAGAAGTACGAAGCAGTCTTCTCCGGCAGACCGCCAATTCGGTGACAACAACCTCGAGCTCTGTCAAGTGAGTCTGGAGTACTCTGCAACAGGATCGCCAGGCATGCCAAGAGCATGACTAGCAGTCCGTCCTCTGCCCTAGCCCCATCCAGGTAGCATTTGTGCCACTCGTACACAATTACGCACTTAAAATACCATGGGCATAGGGGGAGGCGCAACGGTGATGCGGTCCACAGTGCAGTTCAACCGCGACAAGACCCGCATACTTTAAATAACCTTCTTTCTCTTTCAGGACCCTACTTTCGGGCATCCCCTTCAGAGAGCCAGATCATCGAACTCATCAAAGGAGGGAAAACCAAGGAGGCAAAAGGCTTTGCGCACAACGGGAATACCCAGGTGGTATCTGTCAATGATCGTTATACTTGTTTTACATACCCGTATGTGGCCCACCCCTGAATAGGACATGTCAAATAGTCCTATTTGTTTTGCTTAATGCATTAATTGTACACATGCGCTTGGACGTATTATTTAAATAACAAAGGGAAATAATATATAGCGTCACCTTATTATTCCTATCCCGCATTTTCCCTAAAAATGTTTATTTAATATCGCATCCGTACACTTTGGTACATTCAGTTTGCCAGGGGCTTCTTATGGTGCCCCATAATATGGTAAGATAAGTCTGAACACTTTCGACAGTGTGGCACCCCAAACTTATAGCATTATATGCATCAGCTCCGAATCATGTCTTGGGTCAATAGTTGGGTTTGCTCGGCTCCCTTCTTTTGGTACCTTACGTTCCGTTATATCGGCTAAGGTAGCACAGGGAGAACTACTGTGATTGTGTCCCGGTTCTTCTAGACGAGCACCTGAGTAGAGAAAGCCAAAAACTGACTGTCATGATGCGGCGAGAGCTGGTCGCTATTCGAGAGGTCTTAAACCCTTAAAGATTTTTTCCGCTTCAGGCGAGGAATCGGCCTTGTCCGATTTAGGCGTGTATAGTGCCCCAATTCAGTTTTCCGAATTCTAGGGGCTTCGCCGAAATTTAAAATTGTAGACTTCTATGGCTAAGTGAGAGTTATAAAGCCGCATAGTCCGATTGCCTTGTTCGCTGTGCCGAACACCTCCTTCAAGGACCAAAAATTTGGATAAAGAGTGTTTGGGTCTTCCACGAACACCTCAGTACTAGTTAAATGGGGGCGGAAGCCGACAACTGGCCTACTTTTGGAAATTTATAAACAGCTGCATAGAAGGTAATATTTTAAATCAACAAAGCGCCATATAGTGCAAATGAACTAGTTTTCATATTAAAAAGACGACATGAGTACATTCACTCAAAGATTACATCCTTGGTACATTCATCGCCCACGAGGCGAGCGCCTTTCATAACGCCATCATAATATTTCTCGGGGTAGCGATGCACCTTGCCCTTCGGTCATCCATCCTTCACCAGCTTCTCTGCATCCAGCTTGGCCCAATGCATCTTCGCACGGGCAAAGGCCCGGCGGGCACCCTCAATACAAACGGATTGCTTGATAACTTCAAGCCGCGGACAGGCATTTACCATCCGCTTTACAAGGCCGAAATAGCTGTCGGGCAGGCGCTCACCAGGCCACATCTGTACTATGAAGTCCTTCATGGCCACTTCGGCCGCCCTATGGAGTTCAACCAACTGCTTCAGTTGGTCACTTAGAGGCATTGGGTGTTCAGCTCCAGCATACTGGGACCAGAACAGCTTCTCCGTCGAGATCCCTTCTTCGGCACGGTAGAACTCTGTGGCATCCGATATGCTGCATGGCAGATCTGTGAATGCCCTTGGAGAGCTCCGAATTCGGGTAAGTAAAAGAAATGTCTCCTCCACATGCTTGCTTTGCATAATGAATGCCTTACCTGCCGCTATCTTCTTGGCCACCTGGATTTCCTGCTGGGCCTTTTGGGCTTCTGCCCTGGCATCATTCGCGCTCTGAAGGGCCTTCGCAAGCTCAGACTCTTTCGTCTTGAAGTCACGCTCCAAGGACTCAAACTTCTTGCCAAATTCCTGGAGCTCTTGCTATTCCTCGCCCACCCTAGCATCTTGCTTTTCACCTCAATACGCTCCGTGGCCGCCTTGTCTTCGGCCTCGGATAGCGCTTTCTTCAAGGCCGCCACTTCAGTCGTGGCACCTATTAAAAAAATCATGATGCTTTTTGATAGCGTCACCAATTTTTCCTCCTCTATATGACACGTAAACGGGGTATCACTTACCTTTGTTCTCTTCGAGCTGCCTCTTCGTGAGGCCGAGCTCCTCTTCGGCCTGCTTCAGGTCCCGTTCGAGTCCGGCGACCTCTGCTGTACAGGCAGCAGCGGCAAGCAGCACCGCCTGCTTATTCACATAGACACATACTGTTAGATTCCTGCAGTTTAAAGTTGACCCTCTGTTTGGCTTTTCTTTCCAAACACCAAACAGAGTATCAGGGGCTACTGTCTATTGGGTGATAATTTCTCACACTTTTGATTACTTACCTCAAAGCCTGTCAGGAGGCTGGTGCAGGCTTCGGTCAATCCGCTTTTGGGGAACCGAACCTTCTGAATCACCGTACTCATAAAAGTACGGTGCTCTTCATCCATGGAAGCGTCGTGAAGCACTTCCAGCAGACTATCCGACGCCTCTGGTGCAACGGAGGTCATCGGCACGGCCGGCTCGCCCTCCCTAGAGAGGGGCCGCCTACCCGAATCTGGAACCTTTGAAAGTTCCGGTTCAGTGTCCGGCTGGGAGCCCAACTTGCTGCCGCTCTCGTCGGCATAATCTATGGGGATCTTACTCCCCATGTGCCCGGCGTCTAGAATTTCACCTTGGGGCATCTCCAGAGCCGCCTCCCCCTGCTCTGGTACCCTTTGGGACCGCACCTCCGTGTCATCCGCAGGCCGAGGGGAGGTGGCCGTCGGGAGCGAATTCATTGCTAAATCGCTCAGAGACCCATCCGAAGAGGATACCTCGGAATGGGACCTGGCCGGACTGCATATGCGTGTTCCGCGTTATAACAAACTATGAAGCTAAGTCGCACTAAAAGTATTACAGAGTGCGGATACTTACGATCTCGCAAGGGGCTTGCCCTTGGGTAGCCACTCCTCCTCGCTATAGGTGGCGGTTGTGGAGTGGTCTGGAGGAAGGGTCCGTCCCTTCTTGTACCCTTCGGCCTCCCCGGAAAGGGTGGCCTTCCTCTTCTTCCCCCTCGTTTTCGGGGAGAGGGTTTTCCTCCTCCTCCTCCTCCTCGTTGTCGTTGGAGGAGTGCCCCCTGGTGTCTTCGGACGATGAGTCCGGCACCACGTTGCGCCGGGAACTTCTTCTGGTCCCCGTGGCCTTTTTCTTGGCCTTCTTCTCCAGCACCTCATAGGGTGCCCGAGCCAGCATCTCCGCCAGGAGTCCGTCTGCTGGGTCCTCAGGCAACAGAGCCTGACAGTCGATCCGCTCCGCCGTCGCCACATATTCCTGTCAAAATCAGCACAATGGCCTAAGTTTCTCCCACGAATATACTGAGGAAAGGCACATCTTGCGAAATGTAGAATGCTTACCGCATTGGCCTGGCACCTGGCGCTGAGTCCGCGATCCTCGGAGGTGGGGGGAGGAACTTTGCTGGCCTTGAACAACACCTTCTAGGAGTCTTTGTGCGTAGTGTCAAAGAGCTCTTGCAGTGTCTAGTGTTGGGCCGCGTCGAACTCCCACAGGTTGAATGCCCGTCTCTGGCACAGGAGAATCCGGCGAAATAGCATGACCTGGACCACATTGATCAGCTTGATATTCTTGGTTATCATGTTTTTGACGCAGTTCTGGAGTCCGGTCAGCTCCGTGGATGCGCCCCAGGACATGCCCTTCCTCTTCCAGGAAGTGAGCCGCACAGGGATGCTGGATCAGAATTCAGGGGCCGCCACCCAGTTGGCATCGCGCGGCTTGGTGATATAGAACCACCCCGATTGCCACCCCTTCATGGTCTCCGCAAAGGAGCCTTCGAGCCAAGTGACGTTGGGCATCTTGCCCACCATGGTGCCACCGCACTTCGCCTGCTAGCCGACCACTATCTTTGGCTTTACGTTGAAGATCTTTAGCCATAGGGCAAAGTGGGGCCTGATGCGGAGAAAGGCCTCACACACGACGATAAATGCCAAGATGTTGAGGATGAAGTTTGGGGCCAGATCATGAAAATCCAGCCCGTAATAGAACATGAGCCCACGGACAAATGGGTGGAGGGGGAATCCCAGTCATTGGACAAAGTGGGCGAGGAACATGACCCTCTCGTGGGGTCCCGAAGTCGGAATAATCTGCCCTGCATCCGAGAGCCGGTGCGCGATATCTGCGGCCAAGTATCCGGCCTCCCGGAGCTTCATGATGTGCTCCTCCTTGACGGTGGAGGCAACCCACTTGCCTCCCGCTCTGGACATGTTTGGTTGTGCGAAGAAGGCGAGAACTAGGGTGCTGGAGCTCGAGGGTGCGAGAGTGGATCAGCAAAGGAGGAAGAAGGCGTGGGTAAAAATGGGAGATCCTTATCCCTTTATAGAGGTGACGAAAATGGTGCGCCTCCCCGCTTGCCTATGCGAATCGCTTATTTTCCAAGCGCCATGGTTGGGTTACCCATACCCGTATTGATGAGGATCCCGTGATAAGGGGACATGATCTGTGCTTCGACAAGACGTGCCGAGGAAACCGCGTCGCTATATGTGCAGTAGCTGGTTGGGAAAACAGCTCGAATAATGACTCGGCCATGGTGTGATGTCACGTTATCTAAAGTTGTCAGCAGATTATATTTGTGGAATATCGTTCTCTCTATGGTGGTATGTGAAAATCGTCTTGCAGAGCCGGACACGATTTAAGTGTTCGAGGTTCACTTTGAAGTATTCGGAGATGGAACCCGCCTTGCAATGCCGAAGAAAATCTACATGCCGGACACATCGTCATTGAAGCCTGGTTCAGGGGCTACTGAGGGAGTCCTGGATAAGGGGGTATCCGGACAGCCAGACTATGTACTTTGGCCGGACTGTTGGACCGTGAAGATACAAGACTCAAGACTTTGTCCTGTGTTCGGATGGGACTCTCCTTTGCGTGGAAGACAAGCTTGGTGATCCAGATGTTAGATCTCCTTCTTTGTAACCGACTTAGTATAACCCTAGCCCCCTCCGGTGTCTATATAAATCGGAGGGTTTAGTCCGTAGGAGGGGAACAATCATAATCATAGGCTAGCTTCTAGGGTTTAGCCTCTACGATCTCGTGCTATATCCACTCTTGTAATAATCATATCATCAAAAACAATCAAGCAGGAAGTAGGGTATTACCTCCATCGAGAGGGCCCGAACCTGGGTAAAACATCGTGTCCCCTGCCTCCTATTACCATTAGCCTTAGACGCACAGTTCGGGACCCCCTAGCAGAGATCTGCCAGTTTTGACACCGACAGAGAGCGCCATGAATGATAGGCGCCGACGGGCCACACTACGCAACCCTAATTTCTGTGAAGAGGCGTTCAATGCCTTCAACTCAGGGGACACGTACATCCGTGCTACTCAAGATGGCCTCGCCAAAGCCATGGACCAGTACGTAAAGGATATACGGGTAAGAAAATTTGATAAGTATGTATATCAGTAGCCCCTGAGACATGAAACGGTTGGCACAACCTATTTAAGGATCCTCGTATGCATAGGCTCTGACAGAGAAGAATACCCAGCTGTCTAAAGAGCTGGAGGAGTGCAAAGCCCAGCTACGGGCCGCAGTTGCCGGAATGGAGGAGTCCACGAAGGCCCCATCTGGTAATACTTGTTTTGATCGAAGAGAATGCAATGGCGTGTACCAGTTAGTATTCAGCATGAATGCAAATCTAACAGTTGATTCTACAGACAATCCCGGAGGCGATCCAAAGATCGTACCAGAGGATGAGCAACATGCTCAACGAAAGCTGAAGGCTGGCGAGTGTGTGCTTACGAAGGTTATACGGGAGAAAAATAATCTCTAGGACGCAAACACCCGACTGGATTTCGAATTAAAGGATGTTCGGGCCCAGCTCGCTGACTCCGTGAGGGAGAATAAGAGGCTTCAGCGCGGCATTTTTAGTAAGTGCTCTAACGAACCACTATAAAGTTCAGTGAAGAAGCGGGCTAACAGAATTATATCTGTAGGTATGTTGACAGGTCGTCCCGAAGAGAAGATGCCCGAATCTGCAGGCGATCTTCTTCAGGAGCTCTCACAACTGCACGAACAAGTTCGGCAGGTAATGCAAGGCATTGCCCAGGCCTTATGGCCATCCGCCTCCCTGCCAGGAGGCATGGGGGAGCTTGTGGAGATGCTCAAGGGAGCGCGGCGGCGCTTCCGATTATGGAAGATATCGGCCTGCAGACAAGGTGCAAGGGAAGCCTGGGCCATGGTGAAGACGCGATACACCAAGGCTGACCCAAACCACATGGCCGAGGTCGGACCTGTAGGGTCAGATGGGAAAGAGATCCCTGTAAGTCTGGTATATGACCAAGTAGCATTAGCTGCTAAGTATTCCCAACATGATTGTAGGCTAGACAGCCTGTTGGATGGTATAGAAGAAGAATTTAGTCAGTCTAAGTAACTTTGTTCTTCAAAGGACATGTTTTGTCCCTAGCCGAATTGTAAATAATTTGTCTTGGCGGACCTTTTCGCTTCAACCTCCGGACCCGACAGTCCGGAGTGTATCCGAATACCCGCTCAGTTATGTAAAAACCGGGGCACGCGTGGAAACCAGGCGTAGGGGTCATAAGTGCTTGAACAGACAAGTACCCAACTAGCTATGTTATATTACATAGATAGTAAGAAGCATCTTCCAGGGAGAATAGTTCCGTTGAGGGTTCCTTTCCCTAGGTACACATGCATTAATGTGCATGTCTGAGCTGCGAAAAGCGATACAGGAAATAAACATCTGGGGGCATGTATTGCAATAAGTAAAAAACATCTTTTGTTCACCGATCGAATATTCCCTTAAGAACGCTAGCTTTCAGCTTCACCCAGTCTGAGGTACACATCCGGCTGACCCAACAGTAGCAATCATAGAGGTGCTCCTCTTATGCCCTAGCCGAATTAACGGGAACTTAGGGCATAAACACAAGAGCCAGGCAACCCAGCTTGGCCAAAACTCAAGTCATATCGATGCATATAATGGTGAAAAAAGGTACATATGGAGGAATGACGCATATGTGGTGGGCATAAAGCCTAGAAGATAATTATATAAGCTTCCGTATAAGAAGCCCACAGGTATATTGAGCGCGCATAGTGCGGTAGGAGTATGCGGTCGAAGCCTACTTGAAGCTTTTAAGGCTATATAAAAAAGAAAAAGAGAGAGGATATAACTTAAAAAAATGAAGGTGGAGGTAAGGAGACGAACACAGAGTTCGGCATTAGGCGTAGAATCTTCAGAGTCTGGCCGCGTTCCATGTGTTCAGCTCAAGTCGATTATCTGATGCATCACGCAGACGGTACACTCCCCCAGTGAGAACTTTATCAATGATGAAGGGACCCTCCCACTTGGGCTTGAGCTTGTTCTTTTTCTTCTCCGGTAGGCGTAGAACGAGGTCGCCAATGTTATAAGTTTTGGCCCGTACTTCTCTGCTTTGATACCTTCGAGCCTACTGTTGATAGAATGCGGAACGGGCCTTTGCGATGTCACGCTCCTCCTCCAAGGCATCTAAGCTGTCTTGCCGATCCAGCTCGGCTTCTCTCTCTTTGTACATGTGCACTCTAGGTGAGTCAAGGATGATATCGCAGGGTAGCACTACCTCTGCGCCGTACACCATAAAAAATGGTGTGTATCCGGTTGTGCGATTTGGCATGGTCTGCATCACTGATAGTACGGAGTCGAGCTCCTCGACCCAGTGCGTATCTGATTCCTTCAAGGATCGCACTAGTCTGGGTTTGATGCCGCTCATAATAAGACCATTCGCTTGTTCAACTTGACCGTTTGTTTGGCGGTGATAGACGGAGGCATAATCAAGTTTTATGCCCATTTTGTTGCACCGGGTTTTCACCTCATCGGTTGTGAAGTTTGAGCCGTTATCAGTGATGATGCTGTGGGGGACACCGTAACGGTGTACAACCCCAGATATGAAGTGTATCATTGGTCTGGACTCGGCCGTTTTAAGTGGTTTGGCTTCTATCCATTTGGTGAATTTATCAACCATGACCAACAAGTATTTATTCTTATGGCTTCCTCCTTTAAGGGGTCCAACCATATCGAGCCCCCAGACCGCAAAGGGCCAAGTTATGGGGATTGTTTGGAGAGCGGTAGGTGGCATATGGCTTTGATTTGCAAAAAGCTAGCAACCAACACAATGTTGGACAAGGTCCTGTGCGTCTGCCCGGGCTGTTGGCCAGTAGAAACCTGTACGGAAGGCCTTGCTTACGAGCGCCTGCGCTGCGGCATGGTGGCTGCCGAGTTCGTCGTGAATTTCGGTCAAGAGCTGCCGCCCTTCCTCTTCGGAGATGCACCTTTGGAGCACTCCAGTCGCAATTTTCTTATAAAGCTCTCCTTTGTGGACTTTGTAGGCTTTAGAGCGCCGCACAATGCAACGTGCCTCATTTTGGTCCTCAGGGAGTTCTTGCCTATTTAAGTAGGCTAAGAAAGGTTCTGCCCATGGGGCGATGACAACCATCATCGCGTGGGCCGAAGGTGTTATTTCGGTGGCGGAGCCTCCGATTACGTCAGAGTGTTCAGGATCTGGGGTTGTGTGCGGATCCGGACTGGTATTGCCTATCTCCCCTTCCCACACCAGGGATGGCTTGAACAGCCTTTCCAAAAAGATATTAGGTGGGACGGGGTCGCATTTAGCGCTGATGTGGGCGAGAATATCCGTCGCTTGGTTGTTTTCTCGAACACATGGTGGAATTCGAGCCCCTCGAACCGAGCTGACATTTTGAGGACGGCGTTGCGGTAGGCTGCCATTTTTGGGTCCTTGGCATCAAAGTCTCCATTTATTTGAGATATTGCGAGATTTGAATCCCCACGCACTTCTAGGCGTTCAATGCCCATGGAGACTACCATTCAAAGACCATGCAACAAGGCCTCATATTCAACTGCATTGTTGGAATCTGTGTAAAGTATTTGGAGTACGTATTGGACTGTATCTCCGGTGGGGGATGTCAGGACAACGCCTGCTCCTATACCAGCCAGCATCTTAGAGCCGTCAAAGTGCATGATCCAATTGGAGTACGCGCCATACTCTTTAGGGAGTTCGGCTTCTCTCCATTTGGCGACAAAGTCAGCCAGTACTTGCGACTTAATGGATCGCCGTGGTTTGTATGTTATGTCGAACGGGAGGAGCTCGATAGCCCATCTAGCAATCCGGCCCGTGGCATCGCGGTTATTTATTATGTCATTGAGTGGTACTTCGGAGGCCACCGTGATTGAACACTCTTGAAAGTAGTGTCGTAATTTTTAGGATGCCATGAAGACCGCGTATGCTATCTTTTGATAATGTGGATACCGTGACTTGCATGGAGTGAGGACAGTGGATACATAGTATACCGGCTTTTGAAGCGGGAATTTATGTCCATCTGTCTCTCGTTCGACGACGAGCACTGCGCTTACAACCTGGTGTGTTGCAGCTATATATAACAGCATAGGTTCACCGACATTTGGCGCGGCCAGGATTGGATTGGTGGCCAAGAGGGCTTTTATTTCCTCTAGTCCGGCCGTAGCCGCATCCGTCCATTCGAAGTGTTTGGTGCATCGAAGAAGGCGATAAAGAGGTAGTGCCTTTTCTCCTAATCGGGAGATAAAGCAGCTTAAGGCGGCCACACATCCAGTTAGTTTCTGTATTTGCTGGAGGTCTATTGGAGTAGCCAACTGTGACAGAGCTTGGATTTTAGCCAGGTTTGCTTCGATTCCTCTATTGGAAATGATAAAGCCCAAGAGCTTTCCGGCAGGTACAACGAAAACGCATTTTTCTGGGTAGATCTTGATGTCATATATTCGGAGATTGTCGAATGTGAGCCTCAAGTCGTCTATTAATTAAAGAGTCGACATGTCTGGTTTTGATAACCACATCGTCTACGTCTGCCTCCACTATTTTGCCGATCTGTGTTTCCAGGCATGTCTGAATCATGCGTTGATAGGTTGCACCGGCGTTTTTGAGCTCTGAAGGCATGGTGTTAAAACAGAAGGGGCCGTATGGAGTGATAAATGCCGTTGCGGCCTGGTCGGACTCTGCCATCTTGATTTGATGGTATCCAGAGTATGCGTCGAGGAAACACAACGAGTCGTGTCCTGCGGTAGCGTCGATGATTTGATCGATGCGGGGGAGGGGGAAGGGATCCTTGGGGCAAGCCTTATTGAGGTCCTTGAAGTCGACTCATAGGCGCCAGGATTTGTCCTTCTTTCGTACCATCACCAGGTTTGCTAGCCAGTCCAGATGTTTTATTCCTCTGATGAATCCGGCATTGAGTAGTTTCGCTAGCTCTTCTCCCATGGCTTGTCGCTTGGGTTCTGAAAAGCGCCGAAGAGTCTGCTTGACCGGCTTGTATCCCTTTAGTATGTTTAGGCTATGCTCGGCCAGCCTGCATGGGATACCTGGCATGTCTGAAGGACGCCAGGCGAAAATGTCCCAATTCTCTCGCAAGAACTCTTGTAGTGCGGCGTCTATTGTGGGCTTTAGCTGTGCCCCAATTGACGCTGTTTTTGTAGGGTCCGTTTGGTGGACCTGGAATTTGACTATTTCGTCTGCTGGTTTAAAGGAGGTGCACTTGGGTCGTTTGTCGAGTATCACATCGTCCCTGTCCATTATGGAGCGCAACGTAGTTAACTCTTCGGCCGCGAGGGCTTCGGATAATGCCTACAGGGCTAGTGCGGCGGTTTTGTTTTTGGCACGGAGTGCTATGTCCGGATCACTGGCTAGACTGATGATTCCATTGGGCCTAGGCATCTTGAGCTTCATTTATCCGTAATGGGGTATAGCTTGGAAGCTTGTGAATGCATCTCTCCGTAAAAGGGCGTGGTATCCACTGCTAAACGGGGCCACTTTGGACCTATAATTATCTGGCGTGCCGAATACCACATCCAATGTAAATTTTCCCGCGCATCGTGTCTCCCGACTAGGGATGATTCCTCTGAAGGTCGTGCTGCTTTGCTCAATGCGGTTCTTATCTATTTCCATTTTGCTAAGAGTTTCCTCACAGATGAGGTTTAATCCGCTGCCGCCGTCCATGAGCACTTTAGTAAGCCGGAAGCCGTCCACAATTGGACTAAGGACCAAAGCGGCTGGTGCTCGGACTGTTCGGAATTGAGGTTCGTCACTGGCATTGAAGATTAGGGCTGTGTCGTTCCATGGATTTATTGCTGCAACGTGGCAGACTTTGGCAAAGCTGTGGAGTGCTCGCTTATGCCTATTGTTTGAGGCAAAAGTATCGAAGACTGTCAGTACTATATTGTTATTCTCCGTGGGATGGTGCT
This sequence comes from Triticum aestivum, assembly GCF_018294505.1. Taxonomy (NCBI): domain Eukaryota; kingdom Viridiplantae; phylum Streptophyta; class Magnoliopsida; order Poales; family Poaceae; genus Triticum; species Triticum aestivum. Next base: position 184,087,377 of record NC_057795.1, on the reverse strand, counting down.
CTGCGGTATTGTTGATGAGGAGGTCCTGTCCGCTCTTGGCCACCTGCTGGAGAATCCAACATGCTCTAAGGTTGTGTGTTGGTATGATGCCCGGTGTGCTGTGAATTTTGCATTGCCTGTTGAGCCATCCCTCCAGTACGGTTCCACGCCCTGTAGAGGGCTTTGGCTTCTTTGTAATTGGATTGGGTGCCTTGCGAGAGTGCACCCTTTTAGTTCTGACGAGGGGTTTAGTGAGAGCCGGAGGATCCCAGAATTTTGTTTGGGTTTGCAGGCGCTTTCCATCGCATAGTACTTCTGTACTATGGCCGCCAAGTCTGTAAAGTGTGCTATGTCACGACGACTTATGGCGTTGAGAATTCCCTTGTCTGTGCAATTTTTGCAAAAGAATGAGATTGCATCTTCCTCGCGACAGTCCTTAACCTTGCTCATTACAAGGAGGAATCTGGCCCAGAAGTGATGTACTGTCTCTTGGGGCTCTTGTCTAATTTGGGAAAGATCATTTGTGTCTAGGTGTGTGGGTAGCTTTAAGTCCAAATTCTGACCCAATATTTGTGGCTCGGACTCCGGGATGTTGCCCAATATTTGTGGCCCGTTGCCCGATTCTAAGTTCGGACTCTGGGCCATGTCCTCCCGTAGATGGGTATCCGGCTCGGAGAGCTCGGGAATCCGGACATAGTTCGTCCTCAAGATAGAGGAAGAATCACTGTTTTGTTCCTCCACCACCGCTATCTGATGGGTGACCGACGTAGAATTAATCTCCCTTTGGTCGGGTTTAAGCCCGATCTGATCATAGTCCATGGCGACTCCCAGGGCGGCGAAGCGTTCCAAGAGCTCATTCAGGGAGGAGAGCTCTATTGGATCCATCTGCTTGGTGAATTCCGGGCTGACGCGGAGGCTGTTCTTGATGACCTGAGAAGTCATCGTCGGCGTGGCGGCCAAACGGGCGGCCATGACGAAGCCGCCCAGCCGGAGTGTCTGGCCTACATCCAGGGTTCCTCCAGAGGTGATGTTGTCCTTGACAACAAGGCGAGCCATCAAGCCTTATCGAGACGGCCCAGTGGAACTCTCAATGAAAGCACCAATGTCGGTGTCAAAACTGGCGGATCTCAGGTAGGAGGTCCCGAACTGTGTGTCTAAGGCTAATGGTAACAGGAGGCGGGGGACACGATGTTTTACCCAGGTTCGGGCCCTCTCGATGGAGGTAATACCCTACTTCCTGCTTGATTGATCTTGATGATATGAGTATTACAAGAGTTGATCTACCACGAGATCGTAAAGGCTAAACCCTAGAAGCTATCCTATTATTGTGATTCACTAGTAGAAAACAGGGCTTTCGTCCAGGCCAGTTTAGCCCATTAGTCCCGGTTCAATCCAGAACCGGGACCAATGGAGCTATTTGCCCCGGTTCATGAGCCCAGGGGGCCGGCCGGGCCACGTGGGCCATTGGTCCCGGTTGGTGGGACGAACCGGGACCAATGGTCCTGGCTCCTTCCCCACCACTATTGGTCCCGGTTGGTGGCATGAACCG